>NC_092520.1:98125000-98302500 GCF_037038585.1 Patagioenas fasciata
CATGGTACTCACACCCCCTGGTTTGCTGATGAGAGGAGGCAGACTCCATATTTGCCACTTGAAATCTCACTTGAAACTTGAAAAGAAAATGAGTGGGAGAGAGAGAGACAGTATTACAAACTGGCATTTAAATTTGTCAATTAAATCTGCAAAGATTCGCTACCTTGGATTTTTGCTGTATCACTCCCTAGTTATGTTCTTTCAATGCCTCTGTCCTGCTTCCTTCCACAGATTTTGCAACAGCCTCGTGTATGCATACTGCTTTGCAGAGCACCACAGATAATTTTCTGGTTTTTATTAGCTTTCTGAAAACACACGGAGCTGGGCTCCTTCACTTCAGCCCTCTTAAAGTTTAATAGGGTGTCTATTGTAAAGTTAACTTTCTCCTTCATCTGCTCATACAGGGAATATTTCCTTTGAATAGCAGGCATGTTCTGTTAGAAAAATCCCTTTGGGAAAATATGAAGCTTTGAGAAACGGTCTGTCCTCCCTCAAAGAGGTCCCTTCTGAACATGGACAACTTCTACTGCTATTTAACTATCAATAAAACCCCCCTGCTGTACGAGTATGTGCTGAAGTAGTAAGCTCTGCAACAATCCATAACTTCCAGTGAAATGTAAGCAATTAACCTGATTTTAATGTTACACAGGTATGTTACTAACAGTCATCTGTAATTCTTTAACATTCTTCTCAGTGTAAATCACCTCGGAGGCAGGGCAGTCCCTTTTCTAAGGAATTTCAACAAATGCTGAGTTAAAAAACAAAGAGCAGAGAAATAACTTTAAAAAGAAAAATATACTTGCAGATTAATCACACACACAAAAAAAAAAAAAAAAAGAAGAAAAAAATGAGAGAAAATAACGAGGCAAAAGACTTCGTTTTAGGTTAATTCAACGTGTAAAATGACTTGGTGATGTGGCTGTCCGAAACAAAGACTCCAAAGAAAATCTTCATGAAATATATTTAACTAAATTGCTTAAGATTGCACATGATTAATGAAATACTTCTGCAGATTTAAGTTTTGAAACACATTTTTACATGTGAACCCAAATGCCCAAATGTTTCAGTTACTCGGCGACCACAGAGGTGCATGGGATGCAAAAGGGTGCTGTGTGAGAGGGCAGCACAAAAGCTTCCCTTTCACTTTCCAAATTCAGAATTCAGCCTTCTGCATTTAGGATGAAAACTTGAAAAACATTCTCCTACAAGTTTTAGCTCTCCCATGTATGATACCACCAATGTACTTGTTTGCAACTGCAGTGCATGAATTCCCAACACATGCGCGATTCCTCTACCATTGAAGCTATCCCCGAGGACCTCTCTGTAATGGGAATGTAGTAGGCCAAGCTCTGTTTTCAGTGTCACCCTGGCAACCGCTTTCCCCTCCATCTGGATGTCACATCAAAGAGATGTTCCTGCCACCTTTCAGGTTTAACATGAGCCTTACAGCTACTGGGGAGGTCTCACAGCCCTGGTCCTGGAGATTTCAGAACGCCTTTCCTCACACCTCCCTTTTGAAACTGTTGAGTATTTAGCTTTGACACAAAGAAAACCAAGAAAATACAGCCTAATTATACTTTTAAAAAATCAGCAATCAATGGGATTAAGTTAGTTTTTTGTGATTTTATCTCTGGATACTGGCATACCTGAGGTCAGCACTGCTGCCCACAATTCAGCCTGGAAGTTGAAATTTGTATTTCTGCAGCTGGTAAGTGAAAAAGACTTTCCATGTATTTTATTGGAGCATCTATAAGGAAGCCATATTGCCTAACCAGCACAAATATCCAGGGTGGTGGGATGGGAGATTAACCTTACACTCCTCCCCACCCCACAGGAGGCTGGGCAGGTTGCCCAGAGCAGAGCCTGCTTGCCATCCTGGCCCCAGCCAGCCCCAGTCACCACTGCTCCTCCAGCTTCGGACAGCCCACCCGCACCGTGCCCCAGTACTGGGCATCCTCAGCCCTCACTTCTCAAACACAAGTGGCAATGGCAGCAATAACTATCATCTCTGCAGGGGAGTGACAAGAAATGGATTTCCACTGACATATTTTATATTTCTTTTATTCCGCTTTATTTTTGCATTACTGATGTTTCTGAAGTCTCAGTCTCAGAGTATCCCTTGCTTATAGAGTCACTCAAACTGGAACTTCACATAAGGTCATTCAAAATACCAGGAGAAATCATAGCTCAATCAAAATCAGAAACAACATCTTCACTTGTAACATTTTTCTGAGGCCAAAGTTGTGGAGACAGGGGACGATATATGGCCTTTTCCTGAGATAAATACAATAGCTGTCCACTGTGCATGCCTTAAAGCACTTCTCACCCAAGCTCCTCACAGTGTTTTGACCTGGTTAAGTATTATAATGTCCATATTAGACACAGTGAACCTGTGACCCATGGGGCTTCCTACAGTCACATAAATTGTCTAAGGTACACTCAAGATTGCAAGAAAATGCCATATGCCTTCAGTTTTGGCTTTTCCTTCCATTGACTGTTCTTTATTGCATATCAGAAATCTAAAAATAGGAACAAAAAAAAAAAAAAAAGAAAAATGGAACCATAGCTTAGGGAAAGCCGTTATTCTCCCAGAACATCAATGAAATGCTCCTGTAGTTCATCTCTGAGTCCGCAGCTTCCCATCTGCAACTACTGGCAGAAGAAACCAGTAACAATGAGAAGCTTCAAGAAACTAAGCAACACCAGAGGTGAGGAAGCAGTGCGCGTGTTTCTTGCTGCTTGTTCAGGACAGGAACAGGAGAGAAAAGTTCTTCTTTTCCAGTCCACTATGAACTCTGCCGAAGTTGCCAGTGCCTGGGGAAGGAAAGCTGATAGATACCAAGCTTTCGCACACCCACCACCAGACCCTGCTTCCAGACGCCCACCACCCACCTCCAGATCGCAGAAGCTGCTTTTGCCTGTGCTAAGAGACACACAAAAATGGGCCAAAAGCTAGGTGGGTGGAAGGAGGAGGTCTCAGATACCCGAACGTGACTGGGAGGTGGCAGCCACTGGTGACTGCTGCTGACGGTGAGCGGGTGAGGGAGCCTGTGCTGCAAAGTCCTACTTCTGTGTTCCTTGTCAGGGGCAGTGTTTTCGATCACCAGAATAAGTAAGCATTGTTGTGTTGGTGGATCTAGAGGCCCGATCGACATCCAGGCTTTCCATGACCATGGAGGAGCCTCATCTCCCACTAGTCATAAAGACTGAATGCTACACAGGATCAGCTACAAGTGCCATTCTAGTCCAAAACTTCACCTGTATTTGACTTCTGGAAAAAAAAAATCACCTTTTAGAGAATTGATTCACAGGCAGATCATTACAAACTATGAGTAAAGTCAATAGAATTTGAGTGTAAGAGGAGATTAAAAGGTAGCATTCTATTTAAATTATTTTAAAAGTCCTAAATCCACAAAGAAATTTTGTGTTTAAGATGACATTTAAGATGCATGGAAAAGAAAAAGATCAACCTTCACTCTAAGCTCATCAGTACAGTTGCTCCAGATTAACGCTGATATAACCAAAATCTGCATCCCACCCACATAAGAAATCTGTAATTAGCAAGTGGGAGATCACACACGGTTCTGTGGAAAATTTATATATATTTAAAAAAAAAAAGAAAAATCAGCAATGGAACAGAGCTAGTCAATTTCCCATTCTGGGTTTGTTCCCAATAGTACTTTTGCAAAGTTGTGTTTATTTCCTTCTCCAGGCAGATGTTTAGTGCTGGAGGTGGACAATATGTGGAGGAATTGAGGAAGCCCATTTTCTTTCAAGCAGAGGCAGCTGGAAGCAGACACTGATTGGAGAGGATGCTTGTGGAGTGCTGTGGTCCCACGAAATCCACTGAACATCTCACAGCACCAGGATTACACAGAATTTAAAGAAAACAAGAACTGGAAAAACAGAGCAACTAAAAGGTCTATCAGATCTGACACTTGACAAATATGGGAGACAAGTGGAAGAAATGTAAACCATACTCCATGTCTGTAAGCAATGAGTGATAGTGAAAAAGGACACAGATCTCGTCCCTGACAGTAACTGGGTCTGATATCCTTGATGTGTTTAACAGTTCCCAGTTTTCTCAGGCAGAGGGGGATAGCTGAAATTCAGCAATCTTGTACTCCCGTCACAATGAAACGTGTAGGATGTTTGTAACACTTTGTAACAGGAAGGTACAAAAGTGAAGAAGAGGTTACTGATCTAATAACTAATTTTGTAACATGGGCTGGAGAGGAGATTGTGATTTAAACATGCAAAATAAACAGCCTTGGGGATGGCCAGGAGAGCCAATGTCTCCTTCAGGAGAGGGTGACTAGCCACAGAGCAGCCAGGTACAGTGCTCTGCTGACAGATCCGCGCTCAAGAAGCCTCAACACCACCACAGCTGTGTGGCTCAGGGGCACTCACAGCTCCATGTCAGATGGTCCTCAACACAGCACAGGCTGCTAGTAGGTGTAATGACTGGGCTGGCCATTAGGGTCTCTAACTGCCCATTTTAAAGCCATATGTATGGTTTGTTATGCATTCAATTTTAGCCAGGGAATAAAAATGAATGGTTGGGAATTCTGCCTGTGAGTGACTTGATTTCAGGGTTTGTTACACCTTCAGTTTTAGCTAGGAAATAAAAACGAATGGTCGGGAATTTTGCCTGTGAGGGACTTGATTTCAGGAGCCTGAATGGGGTTGCAGAAGCTGGTCAAGCACTCACATGCTTCTTGCATCTCTCGTTCTCTCTGTGGGCTCAGCTCCCCCTTCCTCCTCAGAGCAGTGGGTGCACATTGCAGTTTGGGAAATGTTGTAGGATAGAAACTGAAAGGTAGGCAAGGAGCTGGAGGCTGTTACAGGGAGTGTTTTAGTTTGACAGGGTAGGAAAAAATGGAGCAATCTGCAGTAATGGCAAGGGAAAGTTCTGTTTTGTTTGTTTTGTTTTGCTTTTTACTCTGTGCAACTCTTTTGCTGTTTCATTCAATTCCCAACCTCTCCCTCTCCGGTATTGCTCCATCCCTCCTCAGCCACCCCCTTATGCCTCCCACTCACACGTTCGTTAACGATTAATTATTTCCTTTACACTCATCCTTGCCAACCCTGGCCTTCCCCTCATGCTCAGAGTTTTCTCAAGCTCCTTCACCTCTGCAAAATCTCATGTCTGGTCACTTAGAAATCCCCTGTTTGAGTGCAGACAAACCTCTTTTCAAACAGCCAGGACCATTTTTTCTTCCCTTTCCCCAGGGTAAACCATCATCCCCACCTTGGAGCCAAACCCTTCCTTGACCTTGACGCCAAGTGTGTTCTGCTGCGTCACCCAGAAAGCCTCACATCCCCACCATCTGTTACACCTGGGCTCAGAAACCCCTTCTATTTCTAGTGCTGGCCCTGCAAGGCTGAAGGAAGCAGCAGTAGACCCTGTGATCAGTGTTTATCGAGTCAGTCTGATGTAGCCAGAAGTCGATGCGCTCTCTGCTTGAGCAGCCCGAAGGGTGACGGGGATGCCCTTATCCAGGGGCGTGCAGCCAAGCTGTCCCAAAGCAGCATGGCCACCCAGACTGCCATGCTGGTAGTCCTCCAGCACTGAGCACACTGCAGCTTTCAGGATAACCACCCCCCCCCCCAACCCAACTCCAAGAATTTGGATAGCTGCAGTTCTGGCTTAATTGCTGGAGCTTGGTCCATCACCTGTAATCAACAAACTGGAGTGCTACATAAAATACAGCTGGTGTGCAGGGCAAGGCTGGAGGCAGGAGAGGGGAAGACATAAATCATGCAGGCACAGAGAGGAAGAGATAATGAGGAAAGTAGGTATTTATAAATTTTTTCCCACATGAGCACACACACCTTACCTGCCACAGGACTGTCAAACCCTCCTGTCAGCTAGAACTTGGAGTTTTGGGGAGGTGGGATTTTTGTCTGCTTTTTCCCTTTTTAAAGAAAGCATTACTCCATCTCACTGACTGAAACTTAAGGAGACTCCTGAGAAAGAAGGAGCCCTTCCACTGCCACTCAGTATGAATACATTCATTTAAAGACAAAATAAATATGTTTGTCTCTGAAATGACTATGACACTGCTAGCTGGAAGAGCTGTTTGTACTTAAAATGGTATGACTGTGTGAGATGTGAAAGATGTATATACAACGCAGACTAGTAAAGCAGACTCTTTCCTCCTTATTAGGAGGATTTTTTTCTTTTTTTCTTTTTTTTTTTTGCCGTTCGGAGCCACGCGTCACCAGCAAAGTAGGCATTGATAGCGTTCTTCCTTTGCGTCCCTGAATGCAGGAGGCTGTTTGCCTAAACATGCAAGCACAGAAGCAGAACTTGTGTATTTTGTATAGGAAGCTGCTTTTGTTTGCTGCCAGTAGGATACACAATGTGCTCCCTACAGGGGATCAAGATGTAGGGCTGTACAAACACCACGCAGCAATACCTTACATAACTGGCCCTGGGGGAGAGTTACATGTCATGAGGAGAAACAGTTTTGCCAGGAAAGGTAAAACACAAGAGGTGAGGTAGAATTCATGGAAGAAAACAAGAGGCAGGTGGAAAAAAAAAAGAAAAAAACCACCTATCTGTGCAGATTATCACCAGGCAGACTGCTCTGAGGAAAACAGCCATGGAGCTATGGCTGCAGGTTCACAGTCATTTCACTGCTTATTGCAGTGACTGCATCTGTAACCCCTCCCTTGGCAGGGAGGATTTGTCCTGTCTGCCGGCACTGGGCGGGTGGGACAGCTTGTCTGACTCTTGCTGTGTCACTTGAGTCCCTTGGGAGAAACCAACCTCTCCCAAATGGGACTAAAGGAAAGGGATGCTGCAGCGGCACTAGCTCTGGGGTAGGGGAAAAGGCCCGCCAGCTGCATGGCTTGGGGAGAGGGGATTACCATGAGGCTGGTGAGGGGCCTGGGGGTCAGTGGTGTCCCCTGGAACAAGGACTGGGCCAGGAAGGACCAGAGATGGTTGGGGACCTGCTAATGCAGTCCTGCTTGTCCCTAGGAGACTGTCTGGATGGGGGATGAAGACAAAACACAGTGGGCTGCCCCCAGGTGCAGACCTGCATGTACAAAATAACCCTGTAATGGCACAACACAGTCTAAGTTTTGGATCTGGAGAAGTAGACTGATCCCCCACAGACATCTTGGCACGGGAAAGGGAAACCCTGTGGAAAGAGAGAGGGACTGGACAAAAATGTGAAACGTGTTTGTAATTCATCAACAGCCTGAAACTCTGCTTGCCAGAAGGTCATTCACAGTTGGGCCTGCCAAGAAATTTGGGCCATGGCAACCATCAGTAACTTTTCTAAACCTGCATGGAGAGAGGACAGTGACAGTATCACCAAACATCCCAGGGAGTGCCCTGAAATTGCAGATGCTCTGGTCATCCCTGATGCACCAACACCAGCTGCTGCTTTTTTAAGTCATCCAGCTAATACTTATTTCTGTCTGGGAGAGTGGGGGATTTCAAGTGACCTCTCAGAAGCCTTGCACACCACATGGAGAGCAGGTATGTGAAAACACCCTCCCTGGCACTGTCCATCCAAAAGGAAGAAATTAAAGCTTCCTAAGAAATGAAAACCAGCTCTTCCCTCTCCATCTTCCTGTTAGCGTTGCCTTCAAGGACAATGCCTCCCTATACAGTTGTCTTGGCAATGCAAGACATTATTGGAAGCTGAAGGTCTTAACCAAGACATCAGTAAGCACCCAAGCCAAACAAACTTAATGTGCTCTTTGATGAAATACATTATTCCTGCCACTTCAGTGAGGGTCCTTCACCTTCACTGATAGCAAACGTTCACTGACAATCACTGAAAACAGAATTTCAGCAAAAAGATGGAAAAAGTAACATAAGCTGGAAGCAGTAGTGAGCTGTCGTACTGTGTCTGATGTTAAGCAGGGAAATGGGTTTGATTTTTATAGATGTCTTTTGCACTCCAGAAAAGTACTGTAATTGCAGATACCAAACTGAGTAAGAAATAGCAGTTCTGCTGCCAGTGCAGACGAAACAGTCCCCAAAATCTGTTATTAATAGAAAGGTAGTGGCATTGCCGACAAGATAAAAAGGTCAGGAATAATTTTTTACCATTTCCCAATTAAAAAGAAAAAAAAAGTCATTCTAGTCATATTCCGAGATGAAGCAAAAGTGCAAATTAAACTAGCACTATATTTGCACCAGGCTGAGAATGCAAATGCATAACCACTAAATATCTACGGAGCAATGAAGTTTAAAGCAGATGGCTGCGTGGGGCTGCAGGCGAGCCGGGCTTCCGGACCAGCTCTGCAGTCCCACTCCAGCCCCAGCTCAGCCACTCCACCCCAGCCGTGCAGCTGGGAGACAAGACTGACACTGCCTGGAGCATGGGGTCTGAGACCTGGACCGAAAGTGCTGTAACGAGTAGGGGATTTTTAGTATTGCTGCTGTTGAAAGCAGAAGAGATTCACTGAGGGTTCAAGAACAAGTCAGGAAATACTCCAGATCTGCTCGTACTCTTTATGTGTCTGTGAAAAATGCCTGTAAGGCTCCAACCCGCAGAAACTTTAAAAAATCAATCAATCAATCAATCAATCAATCAATCTCCAACCCAAAAATCTGAAGGTAGTCTGGGAATGAAAGAATCCCCTTCCCCAAAAGATACATAACAAAATGTTTTTTAAAAAAATCGACACCACAGAAAAAGAGCATACAGCATACCCTATATGGAGAACAGATGTCTAAACAGGATTTCTAGAGAATTTCCATTAGAGGATGGATTTACAAGAAGTGATTTTGTCTACTCCTTTGCTGTATTTTTTCTCATGTACAACCTTGTAAATAAATGAAAATATGGAATTGACATATCCCCCATCTTTCTCCTAAAACTGTTTTTAATAGCACTGAGTGAGTCAAAATAACTACTTGAAACCCTAACTTTAGTCAGCTCTATAGAACTTAAATGGAATTTGCAGTCACGAAAGAATGAGAGATTTGATCCTGGATTTTACACCGTCACATTTACGTTTGCAGGTCAGACACAACCATTAACCATTTTTCAGAAGTACTTAAATCCCTGGGTCTGAAATTCTTTGCAGTGCTGGTCTAAGTGTTTGCAAAATTGAAGCTTAAAATACTTCTGAAAAAGGATGAATTAGTAACCTGTGAGGAAAAGATATTTGAACTACAACTGCAGAACAATTTTCAAGCACACTGTTCTTTGTAGCGCATGACACTTTCTTCTGGCCAACACGAGAAAACACTGCGAGGGTTAAAGTTATTTTTAGAATTCTACCTTAGAATCTTGATAACAGCATTTTTGTCAGAACCTTGATAAAACAGAGTTCCGTTCTCCTTACCACGTAATTTTAAAAATTTTAGAATGTAACCTCAAGAAATTATGATTTCAGAGATACTTCTTGATTCCTTAGTAGTTTGTAAAATTCTGTAAAACCCAGGCAGATTTGACACTGAAATACTGAGAAAACTTCAAAATGTAAAATATTCTTTAACCTGCAAATAAAAATATGTAATTATTCTTCCATCTTTTTAAAGCACTGTAAATATATTAATAACTTGTTGGAATTACAGATTCATTTCTATCTCCTTCAAGGCAGTAGGCTATGACTGACAGGGAGAAATAAGTGTTTCCTACATTGATACAAAATCTTTGCTCCTAACATCATTGCATGATAAAATGGAAAGCCAATTTATGTAGTTCTATGCTTGAATCATTTATCTCTTCCAATAATATTTAAGAGGCTTTATTCCGGTCTAAACATTTTTCGATGCAATTTAACAGATTACATAAGATGCCAACACATCTTTAAGGGTCATCTTTCCCTTTGATATAAATCACCACAATTCTCTCACGTAGACTATTCAGTATGAAGAGTAAAAAATATTTGTGTAGCTTTTTGAAAAAAAAGAATGTTTAATTAGCACATTTTTATCCCTAACTATGCAACTGAGAAGGTATAAGCACAATTATTTTAAAAAGAAGTAAAATACCAAATGCTCAGTAAACTTAGTATAATTTATCATAATGTATTTTATCATACACATTATTGTAGTCTATCATTTCATTATGGAATAATTTTACCAACATGCATTTGTTACTTAGATTCAAAACAATTCAAAAATCCAAAGTGAAATTCAAAATCCTACTTTTGGGGGAAAAAAAATCAAATTTTGCAAGTGTAGACGTTTTCATACTTTTCCTTTACAAAATTAATACCATATTTGTTTATTTTTTCTTACTCCTCCCCTCCATGCCTAGTAACACTGCCCCTTTTTCATTTATAGAATCATAGAACAGTTTGAGTTGGAACAAACCTTCAAAGTTCATCTAGTTCAACCCCCCTGCCATGAGCAGGGACATCATCAACTAGATCAGGTTGCTCAGAGCCCTGTCCAGCCTGGCCTGGAATGTCTCCAGGGATGGAGTCCCCTCCTCTGGAGACATTCAAAACCCACCTGGACACATTCCTGTGCAATCTGCTCCAGGTGAACCTGCTTTAGCAGGTGGGTTGGGCTAGATGATCTCCAGAGGTCCCTTCCAACGCCAACCATTCTGTGATTCTGTGGGACATCTACCACCTCTCTGGACAACCTGTTCCAATGTTTCACCATCCCCATAATAAAAAAAATTGATTCCTTATATATAGTCTGAATCTACCCTCTTTTAGTTTAAAACCATTACCTCTTGTCCTATCACAACAGACCCTACCAAAAAGTCTCTCTCCATGTTTCTTATAGGCCCCCTTTAAGTATTGAAAGACCACAATAAGGTCTCCCCGGAGCCTTCTCTTCTCCAGGCTGAACAACCCCAACTCTCTCAGCCTGTCCTCATAGGAGAGCTGTTCCAGCCCTCTGATCATTTTTGTGGCCTCCTCTGGCCCCTCTCCAACAGGTCCACGTCTTTCCGGTACCTGGGGCTCCAGAGCTGGATGCAGAACCCCAGGTATGGTCTCAGCAGAGCAGAGGGAGAGAATCACCTCCCCTGACTTCTTTTGATGCAACCCAAGATACGTCTGTCTGAGTTGCAAGAGCACATTGCTGACTCATGTTGAGCTTCTTATCAGCCAAGACCTCCAAGTCCTTTTCATCAGTGCTGGCCTCAATGCCTTCATCCCCCAACCTGTATTGACATCAGGGGTTGCACCAACCCATGTGCAGGACTTTGCACTTGGCCTTGTTGAACATCATGGGGTTCACATAGGCTTGCATCTTGAGGTTGTCCAGGTCCCTACGTTCCAACCTCCAGATAAAAGACAATTAATGTTAAGGCATGCAAATTGCCAGCAATCTTAGGTGGTTTTCAGTGTTAAAAATCCTGAATTATGAACACTCTTAAACCCCAGAAATTCCTGATTCAGGAAACATTCCACACAGGCTGGAAAGAAGAGACATTTAAGGTAAATGTCTTTTTTCCACTAGAGTGAATGGGTGTCCATTTTCAGATCTGTGTCTCACGTTCTTTGATCTGGTATTTCCTTTTTATTTTAAATAGAAAAAAGTCTGAATGTAATCTTAAATTGGTTCCAATCAAACTAGGTCATCTATGCAAAGGTGCTTGTGCTTTGACAAGGTCCTCCCCCCATCATAGCTATCTGGGAACAGTTCCCAGCCTCTCATGCAAGTTGGGGCAATTCTGCTTTGCCTATGCCAAACAAATACTGCATGAAGCACAACTTGATGAGAACTTAAGGATGTATCAAAAGCTTCAACAAATCATATACTTTCAGTACACCACGCTAAGCAAAAGCTTTGCCTCCTTACAGGCATGATGTTAGTGCATGGGAGTTAAGGACATCATACTGTGCTTAGCCTTGAGCCGTGAGACTGCCAGAATACAAAAGGAAAGATTAATGGAAAGGATTCCCTTTATACATGTTGGACACACACACACAAAAAAAGTCTGCAGCTAGTAATCTGATTTTGGACTGCAATTAAATAAAAAATTTAGACAAAGGATGGGGAATTAACAGATCTTACATCTTCATATCAGTCCTGACCTTAAACTTGGGAGCTATGCCTATGCCCTAACAGGGGTGAAGTCTGCAGTTCAGGTAACCAAACACCTTTATGTATTGCAGGAAAATCTGTTTCTATTAGACGAGAAGCACAAAGAAGTTCCTTATAGCACATATGCTCCCTGAGGCAGTATTAATCCATACTAATGACTATTATAGAGTGACTATAATTAAAAATATGACTAATAATCCATTAATGATTATCTTAAGCATCTTATTTTGCATGGATGCCAGTCTCATGCCAGGTACTGTACAACAGATAGCAATCAGGGACATATCTGCTACCTTACTGTAACTTACTCAGCAGTGTATCAATCTTTATCATGCTTAAGGAAGTGGCCAACACAAATGTTTCACTACAGCAGGTAACACCATGAGCTATTCCTTTGTTTCAATTGGAAGGTGCTCGTCTTTTAGCCCTGAAGCTATTGGTTTCGGATCTCATTAATCTTGGGTGGGAAATACCATATCATGCACCAAGTCTATCCACATAGATTTTCATAGAACGCCCAGTTAAAATACATGAAAAAGACCACTCCTGGAAATATGAAAACCTGATTTCCAAACGCTCTTACAAGATTTTAAGCAAACTATTTTAAAATAAGTGTTCTCAAGCACACCAAAACCTCACTTTGCTCTCTTCTCTGTTTTTTGATTTTAAATTGTGGCCAGTTATCAATGATAGTAAGAATTGAGAGAGGTAGGGGAAAAAAATTCCTTTTCTATCTATACACAAATAGTGTCATATTTGTATTGTGTAAAATTTCTGAGGAGCAGATGCCTTTCTCCAGTAGCACTGCCAGAATATTACCAATTTTCTGGTCCCCTCCTGCCTGCACTACTCTTCTCCACCTTCAGTCCTTGCAAGGTGCCCTTCCTCCAGTTCAGAAGACAGACAGTAAGATAATTGTATTGATTTCCTTCACTTCTCCATGTTCTTCACCTCACCTTCTTACTCCACATCCAACTTACTCTCCATACTTCCACAAGGCTTTGCTGTCCTGCTCTGGCCCAGTTATCCAGAGAGGAGTCCAGCAGCATGGTCAGTTCCCTCTCCCCTCCCACTCCTGTACCTGATCTGAGAACTTAGAATCTTAGAATCCTAGAATCATTTTGGTTGGAAGAGACCCTGAAGATCCTTGAGTCCAACAATTAACACTGTCACTAAACCATGTTCCCTAAGAACCTCGTCTACATGTCTTTTAAACATCTCCAGGAATGGTGACTCCACCACTTCCCTGGGCAGCCTGTTCCAATGCCTGACAATCCTTTCTGTGAATAATTTTTTCGTAATAGCCAATCTAATCCTCCCCTGGTGCAACTTGAGGCCATTTCCTCTCGTGCTCACTTGCTCGCTTACTACCTGGGAGACCAACACCCTCCATGCTACAACCTCCTTTCAGGTAGTTGTAGACAGCGATCAGGTCTCCCCTCAGCCTCCTTTTCTCCAGGCTGAACAGTCCCAGTTCCCTCAGCTGCTCCTCATCAGACTTGTGCTCCAGACCCCTCATCAGCTTCATTGTGTCCTCTGAACTATCTCCAGCACCTCAATGTCTGTCTCATAGTGTTTCCCCCTGCTGATCCTTGCATATAATAAATGTAAAGCTGCCAAAGTCTGTAAACCTAGTTGTTCCTCCTCCAAACGCACCCTTGTCATGGTGGTGATCACCTGGGAGTGCACTGTGCTGTTCTGTGCCTTCCTGTTCATACTCAGCTCAGTTTCATCCACCTGTTTCTGACTCCAAGCACTGTTCCTCATGGGTCACAGCACACTGTGCCTAAGCACATCAGCAGACACATTGTCAACCAAATGAATGACCAAATGTGGAAGCTATTGCATTACCTCAGAAATGGCCATTCAGAAGAGCAGCAGCAAGAGGTGCCTAAAAAATGTGTCAGCCTGAAGACCTCCAGCTTTCTTCAGTTTGTGCCTTTCCTGGTATCCTTCACAAAAAAGATAAACGAGGAAGAAGCCATGGGCACCTCTACTTTCCATATTAACCAAAGAGGTCTGGGTTACCTTTTTTTTCTGCTTATTAATTGTGAATGGGCTCTCGCAGTTTCTGTGAAGATTTAGAGAGTATGGCAGAAAACAAAGGTGTCCCACACACAATGGTGCAGCCTTTCCCTTGCTACTGTCCCTGGGACTGAATCTGCCCCTGCACATGAGATGGTGGCAGGAATGGTCTCACAGTCTTTCTTTGCTGTTGATAAGCGGGTTTGGGTTCACACTTCCCTCTTGCTTCTCTTTTTTTGGCATCTGATGCTACCACACAGAAAACCTCGACAGCACAGAAATCAGGCAGTTTCTCACAGGTTTGCATTTCTCATGAAGCTTTATTCCAACAAGATCCCTTCATGCATGCAGGAAATGGATGCTTCTGCTGTTAGGGCTGCAGTTTAAGCCTTCAGAGATGTGCATGTATTTCTGTGATGCCCCAGGCTTCTCATGTGGCTGGGTGAGTGCGGTATCACCATATGTTAGCCCTATACGTGTAAGGGAAATGTAAGAGCCTTTCCATACTTCACCCTGGTTCTGGGAGTACAAAATATCCTGACAGACTGGGAGATGGTCTTCTGTCACACCGAATGCTGTGGAGAGACAGAGCTGAAAGCTTGTCATGGGGACTTGCTGGAAATCTTTCCATGATACAAAATTCTTGCTGGGTGCAAGTAACTTAGTGGTTTCCAAGTGTTGCAGACAAACATTTGGGCTTGACAACCTTTAAATGACCTGGAGAGCACAGGTTTGACAAAAACATGTCTTTTTTATAGTTCTGGAGTGTGGGCTACCAAGCTTTACATCCCCACTCTATTTCTTTCCTGTGGGCGTCAGCAGGGATCCCATGGTCCTGAGTCTCTGGTTCCAAGGGAGCATGAATATAACAAATCTTCCAAACTCCCTGTCTATGGTCATGAAGCCAGATTCTAAATTATTTCTAGATGTGAAGTAAAGCTTGCATTCCCATATAACATACTTATATAGAGAGGTGTATACATATATATCTATATATGCACCTATATATACACATACACCTTTATCAACTGAGCTATGAAAATGTATTGCATGTCCCTATAAGGTTTGGCAGTCAGCAGCTGCCTGGGTGTAAAAATTTATTTTTTAAAGCTTCAGAAGTAGAAAACAATCCCATCTTTGTTTATGGGAAACAACAATACTTTTATTACAAACTTCACAATTATTAAAACCTTGTCAAAGCAAAGAAACCTTGAGTCTCCCAAACATCAATTATGAGACTCCAAATGCAAGTGAGTCCTTCAAAAGTTTACTGAAGGTATGCCTGACCTCTGCTTTACCTCCTAGTCCCCTGTTTTCTACCCCTTTTAGATAACAGACTGACATTCCTATTTAGGGCTGAAAGTATCAAGCTGGTCTTTCAACATCACCAGTCTGCATGCTGAATCCTAAGCTTATATTTACTGACCTGGAAAAAAATAAAATCCCCACTACCTTCTGAATCAGCAATCATTTCAATGCTGTGCAGAACTCACAGAAGTAGATACACAAAATTTAACGCCAGCGCAAAGCACATGAGTAGCAATCAGAGCGATGAAGGGCTGGAACAAAGAGTTTGACGAACCTGGAAGTTTCGTTGGAAGAATACTGACAGTCCTGAAAGTGGAAGATTCAGAGCTGATTTTTTGGGAGGTTTGTGCAGAGGCTTTTGTTTGTTTTGGATTTCACTACAGAAAAATAAGATGTTTATACATTTTACAGTCACTTGTGAAAGAATCAGAAATGTAAAGCAGCACACAAAAAATGGTTAAATGCAGCTCGCCATCGGAGCATACATGCTTTGAGACAGTAAATATATGAAGAAAACTACAAAACCTAAATATCTGATCTTTTGCATCCAGGCACTATGCAGTGGTCTAGAAGTACCTGTATTACTTAGTGGAGAGAGAAACACATTCCTACACAGAAATGTTATGCTCTGAAAGTAGATGAAACTAGATGATCTCTGGGGTATAGGTAAGTCTGTGTACAAAGTTCATCCACAGCCAGATACAGACGTATGACTCAGGCTTCAGGACAAAAAAGGGTTAAGAAAAAATAATGTGAAAAGTAAACACAGGCTTACTAATGTGCAAAACTTGAATTTTGTAAACCTTGTAGACCCTGATTAGACCATGCAGTCTCTGAAGTTTTGCTGAGGTTGTGTCTGAGTATTAATTTACTCTCACTTTCTATTTGGTGGACATTCTCAGGAAAAAAGGGTAAGCAGCAGAGGACTGTGGCAATCAGTGAGGTACCACATTAAAAATACAACAGGGTAGAAAGACGGAATTTTGTGCTAGGCTGCTATTGCATCTAATCATCCCTGAAATGCCTCATTTCTGCCATGAACAAGTCTACTGTATGAGTAAAAGAAGTAGAAAGGAACAAATCATTCTACAAATTCAGTGTGGTTGATGAGGCACCATGAAAATTCCTCATGATTAGTATAAGCAAACAGACATGACATTATGCCAGCAGAAGGATGATGAAATGCTCCATCAGTAGAAAAGAACATGAAAAGTCCACCTGAGAGAAACAGATAGAAAACTGGAATCACCAAGAAATGGGGAACAGAGACAGATGGACCCAAAGGCCCCTTCAGTGGGCTGGTACAAGGCAGGCCTGGTTTGACTCTGGCAGTCCTGTCCACCAGACAAAATTCACAAGTCCTGACTGAATTGGAACAGGGAGGTACCAATTCAAATTTTGCATCCAACACAAAATAAACCCTCAGTTTACAGATGAAATGTAAGTAATGGGGAACCAAGTCCACCATGTCTACTGTTCCTTTTGCTTCTTCCCATGCCTTCCTGTTAGCCTTGTAAATTAAAAGTTTGAGATGACCTTTGAGTTACCCTTGGGATTGCCTGCAACAGGTGAATTTAAACATGGGGAAAAGAAAACAAACCAAACCAAAAAAAAAAAAAAAAACCACAACAAAAACCAACCCATGTTCTTGAAAGAACAACCTAGGCATGCTGCAGTTCTTTCCTCCAAAATGGAAGCCTGGGTAGACTTTGCCCATGCTTGTTAGGAACCCACAGCCTGCCCAAGCACCCTGGTGATGTGGTCAAACTCAGGTGCATGAGCGGGACCCCACAGGGTGGCTGCTCCTCTTGCTGTGCCCCCAGGCTGGTGTGACTGGAGCTGGGTGGTAGGTGCACCAGGCACCCTGGGGTGCCCCTGGTCTCAGCCTTCCCTCCCCATCATGCAAGGTCAGCCACATTTACACTTGGGGCTGCCTCCACAACATTGCCTTCTGCACTGCTGTCGTGGTGGTGTGATCAAATGGGGCTGCTGAGACAGCTCAGGTGGCCGAGGGAGCTCCATCTCCTGCCTGGCCCTCTCCCTGTCCCATCTGCACCCATGCAGGCACTCGCTGAAGTGGGTCATCCCAGGCCTCCCTGCTTTGTGGGGTGGCTTCTCAGCTCCTGGAGAATGACTGCCTCCTCTGTGCTTTGATTCTCCAACTGCTAGAAGCATCTGCCCTCTGCTAGCTCTCAATGCTAGGAGCTCAGGGAGGTGAACTCATTTTTGAGGATGAGCATACCCCTCCCTCTCCCCCTCCACAGCTCCCCATTTCTCTCTTCAGCCCACCTCCCCAAAAACCCCCACCCCAAAACATAATGCTTGCACCCCCTGTCTCTGAAAGAATCACTGTATCTCAACTATAAAAAGGAGGGGGGGGGGAAGAAAAAAAGAACAACAACAAAAAAAAGAACTGGTTTCCATGGCAAATTTGCAGGATTTCATCTGAACACAAAAAGAAGAATTTTAACATTCTTTCCCTGTTTTAGAACATGCTGGATAGCAAATGAAATTGTGTGTTATGTGTTTGCTTCAAGGGTATTGCACTGATTCATGTCCACAGAGACTTTGTCCCATTATTTTCTTATTTTGTTCTTATAATCAGAAAGTTGCTTATCACTGCCCTGTGAAGAAGATTAACATAATCAGAAGCCTGCAGAGTTTACTAGGAAATAACCGAGTTTCTAGATATTTCTCCCTTCTGAAACTCCCTGTTGAAGCACTGATGGCAATCGTATTATCTCCTGTTGGGTTCTTCCAGGTGGCACTGGACACCCTCATGGAAATTACCCTTTCTTATAATGTTCCACAGCTCTTTTCTATAGTGGCTGCAAATATTTCATTTGCTGGCGTTGTGACCCAAGACACATTCAGTTTACGGATGTAGCAGGACAGACTTCAGTTTCCACTGGAACATCAACAGCGCCACACTGCTTTTGGCTTCAAACACTTATTTTTTGCTTTGTATGAATTCAATCCAATTGATCTGGGAGGAGAGAACCTTTCTGCCTGGCACCAAGATTGTACACTCTCCAGTTTTGCAAGTATAGATATAAACACATTCGAACAAAGCTTTCAGATGATCAAAGATGATTAAATAAATGGATCTTTTGTCTTCCTTTTCTTTCAGCTTGATAGCTGCTCTCAAATGTTCTTGATAAATAGCTCCTGTCCCACCCTTTGGCTCCACCTTCTTCTCTGATTCATACAACTTCAGGGAAGATACTAGGCAGTAAATCTTCTAGATATGTTTCAAAAAAAGCAGCATCCATACTGTTAATAAAACCACCTCTGTACTTTACTGACACTCACATTTCCTAGCATAGCACACCTTTCCTTAAGGAAAAAAAAAAAAAAAAAAAAGTGTTTCCCAATTAAAAAAAAAAAAAGGAAAAAAAGGGTAAAAAAACCTCTCAGTCTTTATTTAATTTATGGAAGTGAAACAAAGGTTTTGACTTTTGGATTTCCGTTGGATTGCTCCTGGAGGGGTATTTTATGTAAAAGCAAAATCAGTGTTTGTTTATTTGTAGACAACTCATTAAACAAAAACCTGTATCCTTAAAAAGGTTAACATGTACAGGTAAAATTGAGTTACATGTGACCTGATGTGTTCTTCAACTGTAAGCACTTCTTCCTTGGCCATATAAGAATATACATGCTTCTATAAGGTACTAGCATCAAATATTTTCCTCAAGACCTTCACCATGTTTACTGATTGTTTGGCCTCAGTACCCTGTGTACATATGTCTGTCTAAAATATAAGCAAAAGCATCAGGGATTTTTGAGGATCCTGACCACACTTGCCCCCACAGAATAACTGCTTACTGTAAACAAAAGATAAAGTGTATTACAATATTAGCAAAAAACAATACACATATGCAGATTTTTTTTTTGCTCTCCATTACAATTTCTATACAATGTTCCAATGAGAAGCAGACCAAACAAGCAAAACTATGATCTAAGTTTTTGAACATCTTTGCATTTATAAAAAGCCTCACACAAACCCCAAAGGTTTTGTTTGGACTCTGTTATAATATTTGTCCTAAAATACACTTATGCAAGAACTAAAAAGAACTCTCAAACTTTATACTGAGATCAATGTCTACACTCTAGGGCTGTTTGTTAATTTTGCGGTGGCAGCTTCTAGAGGCTTTGGTGAAAGTCTGGGTACTTTCCAACTGTGGGACTAATTCTGTTTCATTATAAGCTTATAAAGGCCTGAACATAAGGATCCTCTTGGCACCACCAGAATAGAAACAGTAACAGAAATGGCAGTTCCTTCTCTAAAGTGCCCACAGTTAAAGTTTTGGTTTATTCTGGTTTGTTTTTTCAAGAAGAAACAGTACAATAATCCTAAATAACTAGGTATTATTCTTTTTACAGAGAAACTTAAGATTGACTGCTTCTTCTGACTAGTGAATACAAGTAAGTATAGCGTAGGCACACGTTTATTTTATTGCAGATAGTTTTGAAATGCTTGTGTAATTTTATATATATATATGTGCATTTAATTGATCTATTGTATTTTTTCAAAAGTTGTAGTAAAGAGCTTAATCAACAGTACTTAAAGGTTCAAAAGTGTGTGTCAAAAAGTTCATGTTGAGGTAAAATTTTGCAAAGAACATGTATGAGAGAGGCGGCTTATTTCTGTTGGGTTGGCTCAAAAGCTGCCCAGAGTCTTTCGAACAGCTTATTCTAAATCTGAGAAATTGAGCCTAAATGGAAGAGATTCTGAGAAGGGTCTCAGGATAAGAAAGGAAAGTGTTTACATAGGACATAGTAAAACTGGAATCCATCTCTAAATAATTTATCATCACATTTCCACCTCTTAACTTTTTTCCTCATTATTGGCTGGTGAAAGCAAAGAGAGAAAATAATTTGGCATCAACAAAGTATTTTGTTACAACAGGTATTTTTTCAACAGAAGCTTTTCTTTGGTTATATTGCTTGCAAGTCACAGACAGTAAAATGGAAGATGTAAAACTTCATTGGACATCACTTCTCTGAGGATCCCTTTACATGTTAGTTGGCATATGAACAAATTCTTTTTGCAGATTAATCAAATCTGCATTTGTCCTGAGTGCAATGCTAAGTTTGAGTCCTGCTTAGAGACAACCTGATTTTTTCATTTATTTCAGCACGCCCAAATTCACATGGTGGCTGTAGAAGGCATTTTTAATTGATGGTAATTGCGTGTCAGCCTCCTAATGAGTCAGATGAGCTCTTGCTTTCCTTCTACATTCCAGTGAATTCATCTGGGTGTGGGAGCCAGGGAAAGCTTGTTAAATATAGAGCCCTGGCACTGAGAGACAAATGCAATGCTGCAGGACCGCTGCTATTTCTTAAGAGTTTGGGCTGGGTGAGGGATGTCCTCATTATCATTTCATATTCTTTCATAACTGTATTTCTAAATCAAATAGCAGAACTAGAGAGTGCTAAACATACATTAACATAACTTACTTGCTGCTTTCATTTTCACCTTCAGCGATAAAAACATTCTGTATTTGTGTGTCTCTTTTTCAGACAGATGCTACTGCCCATTTTATAGACACTTGCATTAAACAGGTTAATCTCACTGAAAAGCCTATAAAGCACAAAACTCACAGGAAAAACAGGAAAAATATCTACTCGTTAATTACTGAACTGGTTTTGCTGAAATTTTTGCATCAGAGTGCTTCAGTGCAATTGCAGCTCTTTTTCTTGGTGTGTTAAATACAGCTAAGATTAATTGAACAAACAAAAATCAAGTCTTGAAAATATTCTCCTGGAATATCTTCATCTGTCATCTTTGCAAAAAGTACAACTGCACAGTATGTATATACCTTTGTAAGTACTGCTCATCTACAAACACTGCATAATGCACTGATTTCTGGAGGTGATATACAGTGATTTGAATCATGGTTCTACAGATCTCCTGACCAATCTCTACCCACCTCCACACAGAGTACACTCCATGTCTCAGAGTAGCTTTGCTTAATTCATCATAAAAATCCAAGTAGAGCTGGTCCAAAGAGCAGAACATTTTAATTTCTATATTAAAGCTCTGTAGGAGCATTCTGGGCAACCTGTGGCCACTGTCCAAGCCTCTGGACTTCCAGTCTGACATTTACACAGTTGGAAGCCTGCCTCTGCAAGTGCTATTTGGTGACAGCACTGTCTATTATGTAGCAGAGAATTTAGTTTGGAGATAGGTTTTTGTAGGAAGTGGATTCAAAGAACAGAGAGCACTGCAGTAATGGAACAGACACTTAGGAGTGAGGTCCATGTTCTGCACATCAGAAATCTTTATGACAGGAAACCAATAAATTTGATGTGGAAAATATGTGAAAGTCGTGTTGTGGTCTTCAGCAGTAAAGCCTGGTTACAGCATACTTGCAGTCATGACATGATGAAGAATATTTCTAGTCCATTTCAAAGACCATGCTCTGGCTAAATTGTTAGGATATAAATAAGATTTACCTAATGATAAGTATATGCTGGTTAAATAGGCTAGATTCCTGGGCTTCATTTTGTTACTCACTTGGAGAACATGGCAGCAACTGGTATGGGATGTGAATGAAGAAGGCATGTATGTCTTCAAAAGGAAAAAGAGCTCAGGGTGTCCTTTTCCTCAGTTTTTAATTATAATTCCTCTTTTCCATGGGGTCACTGCAGTGGCAAGTGATATATAGTGGCTTGCCAGGGGCTCTCCCAATATTTGCTGACAGCAAGGTAGTAGGATGATGGAAACGTCTCGTGTTCTGGTTCAGGCTGTGGTGGGGAGCATCTTCTTCCCACTCTCCTCACAGTTTGGTTTCTCTGCACTGACTTGTCCCCATCTCTTCTTTCGTGGCACTTTCTTCCTACACCGCTGCCTTTGCCTATTTGGTCAGTCCTACCCTACAATTCAGGATTTCCAACCCCAGTCTCCTCATCCAGCCCATCCTTTCTCTCTTCTTTCTTCTTCTGTTTCCTGTCTCATGTGCAGCCCATTCAAACACACACATCACACCCAAGGTCCCAGGTCCCTCCATCTGGCTCCTTGTCTGACCTGTCTCTTTCCTTCCCCCATCACATATTGGCTTCTTCACCTCTTCATGGGATTTATGACCCCATAAAATAGCTGTATAAACTATTGTACCTACAGACTGCCAGTAAGGGAAAGGGTGGTGTGGCTGCCCTGTGCTACCTGTACCAAGACCACTCACATGATGCCTTAAAAAAGAAAACTCAGATTTGTTTCCCAAAGACAAATAACTAAAGATGCTAATGAGTAAGGCCATAATTCCTTCTGCGTATGTGTAAATGTCATCTCAATGTTCTCCACTTCTTCGCTTCATCAGCTTCCGTGGTTGTTCCATGGCTGGACACATGCTGCCACTCCAAAAAGCTCCTGCCTTGCCTAAAGGGTGCAGGGCACCTGCATGAAAGCCCCACTCATATAGACAGGACCGGAGTGAACACAGTGCGCACACAATGGGGTATACAGCATCTCTTGGGATCGGGCCCTGCAGTACCAGAAGTCCTTGAACCTTGCTCTGTATTATCCAATTTTCTCCCCCCATCACTAGAAATAACGTGCCTTTCAATTCCATGTAGCTTCACATTCCCCTGCATGCTTATTATTCGGTTGTATTTTAAGTGCTCTTCCAGTTTTCCCTCTGCATGTGACCACCCACTTCTCCACCTACAGTCTCTATAATGTGATTTCTATCTACTGTAGTTTATAATGGTTTAAATTATGCTAATTGTATTCAGAGATTAAAGTAAAAATCAGTACGACTATTATTCTGCCCATATACTGTACCAGTGCTGGTAGTTATTCACTTCAGAAATGAACATGGCTAATAAGATAAGAAAATTACACTTGCATACAGCTAGTCAGTTTCATATTTAATTAGTGAGAAAAAATTATTTCCATGGCTTCTTCTTGAAGCAAAATTAACTCTTTTGCCTCTGACTACACTCACTGTCAAAACTCCAGTTCATATCATGCAAAGTGCCCTCCACAAGAGCTTGAGATTTGGTTTCCTAAATCACTTAGGCTGATTTGGTAAACTTTTTTTTCTTGAAATGCCACAGGCAAACACACCCACATAGCATCACGGGGGACCATCAAGCCATGCCTTAGCAGCATGCACCGGGGGTAGCACACTCCCAACAACCTCGCTCGCTATAAAAGCACGGGAGTTCGTTTCACACACATTTCCTGGTCTAATTTTGTTAATGTGTCATGAACAGACTGGTCTCAAATTTAAGATTAAACTTCTTAAACATTTACTGCAGGAATCAAAAAGTGCTTCCAGAATTTAAGATGGCCATGATATGCTGTCAGAAGAGGCCAACACACTCCCACACTTGCTATAAATAACGAACCAGAACACAAGTACAGGCTAGATTTAACTGAATTCCTTCAATCACTGCAAAGCACACTTTGCTACATGTTGAAGAGATAATGTGTCACAACACATTTTGCATAAAGTGAAGAATCCATCTATGAGAAACACTTCTGTTTCGGATTTCCCACCAGCCAGCATCATGGCAGGGACCCTCTCACTAAAAGTGATCTAAATCTCCATTTCAGGCAAGTGGACACCATTTCATGGAGGCAAATAGGGCCTCAACCATCCACATACAGGTGGGGTTTGCCATGTGGAGCTTAACTCTGGTTGCAGGCGGATGGACTGAGTGCTCTGAGAGCTCTTGTACTCATTTGGTTTCTCTAACAGAAGTTCACAATATCTTTTTAAACCCTCTGGTTAGTTTTAGATAAAGCCACAGGTGAGGTTGTGGAACCAAGTCTGCTGGAAGGGGATTGATTTTGTTTGCCCATCACCTTTCAGAATATTCAGGGCTGAGGTTTTCAAAAAGCACTTGTAGGCAATGATGAAACCCCTACTGCAAAATGAGCATTGTGCCCTGTGTAAGATGGTTCAGGTACAGACTGTTTAAAGTCAGGGCACTTCTGAACTTCATGCATCCTGGGGCTGGGATACTTTTGGAATACTAACTTAGAAAAGTCACTTTGCTTGCCTTAAGTCACTAAAATCTGAATGCTCTCGGTTGCACATTACAACTTCATCTAACTGTGACTCCAGAGCTTAATCCACCAGAAGCGACTCAAATCCAAAGCAGGTTCAGCCATGTCAGTGCAACACGGCTATTCCATTTAGCCTTTCCTTTTAGCAGCATTTTATAGCCATCTCCACATGACCTCTGCTGTAATTGCTACCAAATATGTAGGGCAATGGAAAATCAATCATAACTATTATAGATGCTCTGCCTTTCCTGTTATTGGAATTTCATTCTTTATTTTGTTTGTGTCGTGCCTCTTTTTCTGACCCTGCAAAATTTATTTCTTTATTTAATATTCAATATGTTGATATGCTTACTATAACTTGATGATCTACAGGCTGCACGTCCATACTGCATATTAAAGACTGCAATTTTAAGTAACTTAAAAATCAGGTACATTTTGAATACAATTCAGTATATATATCTCAAAAAAAAAAAAGATGGAGAAGTCATACTGTTCTACACTCCCTTCCCCAGCAGTTTCAAACCAATATTTTTAAACACACACACACACACATGTGTATGTTGTTATCCTCCATGTCAACAAGAAGACTTATGGGCAAAATTTGCATTTTATCACCATTGTAAAACCTACAGTGCACTTGCCTAGAACATCAGGAACATCTAATCCGT
Source organism: Patagioenas fasciata (assembly GCF_037038585.1). Lineage (NCBI taxonomy): Eukaryota > Metazoa > Chordata > Aves > Columbiformes > Columbidae > Patagioenas > Patagioenas fasciata. The sequence goes on from NC_092520.1 coordinate 98,150,007, forward strand.
TAGCACATGCAGAAGAATCTTTTTTGTAATAACAAAATCTGGCTCTCTGCCTGAGATGTTGAATTTCTTTCAAGCTAGCATGGTTGTAGGGATTTAAACACCTGATTTATAGTTTTTATCATTTTCCTTAGTGCGTTGAAAATGTTTCTGAGCATGTAACTGATGAAACTAAGAATTTGGAATGGCCTGAATTTAAGACATACAGATGTGTTACAGAATCATATTATTTTTATAATAGCTGCAATTAATTATCCTGGACCATTGCAATCATTGCAATGGACGGCGCTTTGGGGAAAAATGTGTAGTTATGTTTATGTAGTAATCCCCAAGATGCGTAGCTGGGGTAGTGCCTTGGCATGAAATTACACAGGTAAAGGGTAATCTGCTTCAGCACCTTCATCTGCTTAAAGCGATTATTTGTCCTTTCCTTTTCCTCTTGCAGCTTCCAATTTCCACGGCTTCCTGGACCTCCAGGAGTGCTTGGCACCGCCATGCCTTCCGCACTCTGCCATGTCCATCTTCCCACAGGGGACCTTTCCTCTGCCCCACACCCACAGGGCCATGCCAGGTCTTTGCACCTTTTCCTCGCTCCAGGTGCACAAGCCCAATGTTAGTTTCTGCTGTTTGCACACAGGAGAGGTAGGCCCACCCTACTAGGTGCCATGGAGAACATTAGCAGGGTGACCCTTGATCTCAAATAAGACAAAAAGCCAGAAAGCTTCTGCTATACCCGGTGAGGTAGAGCTTGAGAGCACGGCCAGCAAGGGAGCTTAGCAGAGCATCGCACAGCACAACAGCGACCGAGGACATTCTGGCCCTATCATGAGTTATTACACTCAAGCATGTTTAAATGTCCAGCTCATTAGCAGTCCAATGTAAAATCCCATCCCTTTATAGCCAGCAGCAAAACTCTCCAAATTGCAATGAGGAATTAGAATTTAACAGAACCACATTAGCACAAGTTACCTTCCCCAAGAACAGCAGTAAAGCAACCAAGCTTAAAAATAGTTATCTCACAAGAGTGACATTACTTCTCCTTTCTGACATGATCTGTTTGACATTGCTCTTCAGGAAAGATCTTCTGTGCTCTCCTAGCTCATCAATAAGTAGCTTTCTATAAATCATCCCCACTAATGATTATGTCATCCTGACATGGAAACCTTGACATGAAGTGTATGACAATTGTTCTGTTAGCAGGGTAACAGGTTTTGTAGCAGTAGCATCAACTATAGCCCTAAATGAGTGCCAGCCCAATCATTATTGGGCAAAAAAGGTGGGTGGAAATAGCTATAACTTGCAGTATCCCAGTAAAGTTTGGTTCCATTGGCACTGTGGCAGTGCCCATGTTCTAACTTTGCTTTAGCTACTAGGAGTCGGCCAGTCTCTTTACGTTCTGGATCTCATATTTAATTTTATACATTTATGTTTCCTTGAATCTCTGACACTGGGTCACTCAATAAGGCATCTGTGTTGCCTTTAAGGAAAAGCATTGAGCTTAAACCCTTTCCCATGAGGGGAAGTCAAATTCTGTATCAGAATTAGCAGTGATTGATAGGCTGTGGTCCAGATATGAGTAACACTCAGTTTTACAGGAGATCAAGACTGAGGCTCTGAAAACAGAAGAATCAATTTATTGCTCTGCAAAACAAAACACCTCAGTAGATCTCAACTGCTTCAATAAAATGGGCTGTTCCCGGGCTCTCCTCCATCACAATAACCTCGGCTGGGCACTGGGGATCTCACTATGCTCCTCCCACCTTCATTCTGGTCTTTCACACACTGCCGCCACAGACCCTCTGTGTGCCTCCTGAGGACTCTCCATATGCACAGAAAGGAAAGGAAGGATCAGGCTTGGCAGAAGATAGAAGTGAACAGGTTTTTTTTCTGCTGATGAAGCAACAAAACGTCATGGAGCAATTTGTTTTTGCCTGAAGTAATGATTGCAATGTCGCAGAAAAGGCAACTGATGCCAGAAAGTTAATCATCAGACCCTTTGCACACTTGCTTCCCACACTTCGAAACTTTAGTTCTGTGTGTTGGTGCACGCTCTTCATATTGCATTGCAATCATGCAACCAAATACCCTGAAATGACTGCTCTGGATTTTACCATTGTTTTTCCTGTGATTTGTCTTAACTGTAGTCAAGACTTTGCCAGGTATATTAAATCCACGCTGGTGGACCACTGCTGAACTGCTCAAATTAAAATACACTTCAATGTTTTATTTTGTTACCACCCCAAACTATTAAAAAGCTCATATAGAGGTGCACAAATGGAAAGCAACACAGCCACTTATTGCACAGACTTAAAGAGATTACTTATAAGGATTATGTAATTAAATGGTACAGAAATCCTGACTACCACTTAGGAATGGCCTTTTTGGAAAGGACTGGAAACACAGGGAAACCTACAAATCTTGAGTGTTGAAAGCTCAAACACTAATTATTCTTACTTAATGATATCTCATAGCATGACTCCATGCAGCTGAGGAAGTAAATCCCTTACCTCCTTTTGAGTCCAAGAATAGCTCCTTCTGCACTCAGCAATTGATGAGAACCTCACCCAAATTAATCTGAGTGCTTTCTAGAGTACTCTGCTTGGAGGATCTCATCTTTCCAGTATTTGTTATGCTTATCTGAACTTTTGTTTAACTCCTTTGCTCTTCTGTGTTTCTCTCTGAAATATTGATTTTGATCAGAGGCCAGGAGGGTAGAGTTTTCCAACACTGGAGCCACATCAGCTGGGACTGTGAGGATTAGACACATCAAGGGAGAGGGCAGCCGCTTCTCTAGAATCAGCACTTCACCATCACTGCTGGGAGATTTCATAAATGTTCACAGCCATTAGCTAATTACGGACGCCTGAATCAGCTCCCATTTTGCTTCTCTTTCACAAGGCCTGTTTGCCTTGTCACAGTTTGGATTTCTTGTTAGAAAACATCAATAGCCTGAAAATTAAGGAAGATGTTACAGGCTCCATGGATTCAGATCACTGTGTCATGGAGCTAATTACATGATGCTGTTCTATGAGACAATTTGGGCAGCCCAGACAGAGCCCAAGCAGCTGGTGAGCACACTCATGGGGTTAAGGTTCAATCAGCCTCCATGTCTTCTCCACTCACCACGATTTCCAGGTTTTAGCTTTATTTCAGAGCCTGCTAACCCCAAATAATACATATTTGGAAAAAGCTTCCAGCTACATTCCTCCTATGCAGCTTCAGATGTCATCCACAGCAAGGCAAATATACAAATTAATAGTGAAAGTGTATCTTATATCCCCTGAGACCAGTTGCTTGGCTTTCTTCAGCAAAACTTCAGTTCTCTTTTTCAGATACTAAGAAGAGCTGGATTCAGCTGCAAGTAACTACTTAGCAGTCAGAGCACAGGGGTAGATGCTGGATTTGTCCTTAGCACTGGTCTCACAGGTTCAGGTTCCTTCCTCCCATGGGACTTCTCAGCAGCAGAGTTGTCATGCACCATGATCAGCAGCTCTCCCTTATGTGCTTTGGATGATACCTGTGCTCTTCTCACATCTTCCCAGAGAAAATCAAACGCTTGGATTACTTGTTGTGAGAGATCTTCTTTCTTGAGGCACGTAAACACCACTGGAAAGGAGAGGGTGACACATGTTGAACTCATCTCTGTGCCAGGCTGGACTCAAAAGATAACTTCACTATAAACAAGTTTGAAAAAAGGAGAGTTCATGCATCTGAGATGGTCTCAGGACATTTTGATAGGAACAGTTTGTACCTCCCTTTGTAGGTAAAAGTAGGTCAACTAGTATCATCTTAAAAAGAAACATTTGGGTGTAGCAATCTTCTTCAGGTGTATGGCATCAATTTCAGTGACATGACTGGGCAAAATTTGACGATTTAGCAGTTCTTCCAGTCTAGGAAACATGTGGCTTCAGCCTTGGTTAATCATATTAAATATGCTATCCAAACTTCTCCCTTGCTTGAGGCTAAGACAGGCCTGGAAATCAAGAAATACAATTCTGTTTCGGATAAGGTTTGCCCTTCTATTGTGTTTTCTTCACCTGAGATATATGAAGCATTCATTAAACATGAAATTGCTGATCTTGGCAAGGATTTCCTGAAATACATGAATACCACGCATATTTTTATGCTGGAACCTGGGCATGGGTAAGCTATATGAACTGACTACTGTCATTATTAGTAGAATTATTATTAGTAGAATCAGGACATCTATCTTTTTCATTATAGTTATGAAACAACAAGTTGTTCTTTAATATTTCATCCACAGGCTTATCTGGTTTCAGAGAGCAACTTGTGTGGCTCTCACTGAGCTAGATTTAAACTGAATAGCTTAGACGCAAGCTAGTTGTGTTGGTTTTGAAGACGGGTTTCCACCCTCTCCCAAACATTCAACATTGAGATGATGGGTTTTCCAGTGGCTGCTGATTTTGCAGCTTCCCAGGTATCTTATTTAAAATCTTACTGTGAGTTGCAGACTATATATCCCAGAGCTTCCCATTTACCAATAGCATCTCCAATAGAGATGCAGCAGTTCTTTTTCAGTAATTAATCACATTTTGTATTCATCCCAATAAACTCAAAAGAGAACTCGTAGCAATGAGAAACTTTCCCATTACAAGAGAATTTCAGCTCAGAGGTGAAACCCTACAGCTGGCTGACTAGCAGTCCTTCACAGCATCTAAATTCCACAGATGTAATTCTCTTTTTCCAACAGCAACAACGAAGAGAAGCAACACATGTGAGACTGACATGCCTTTACCACTTCATCTTCCCAAGTTATGATTTTACTGAAGATTTGTAGACGTGGATCTCTAACACTACAGAAACTAAAAAATGCCAAGCCTGTGCAAGCTCACTATGCCATTTCTTTTATTCACAACTTTTGCTGAATTAATTTTCCCCCTGCAGACTTCATACTAGCTGTGTTGGGCCTCCCACAGACCTTTCTGGGGTCCCTTTTTGCCTCCTTCCGCTCCGTGAGCATGGACTCACCAAACGAGGTGAAGTAACAGCAGCCAATTTCAAGCAATGCATTTCGTCAGCAGAGGGCAAGCCACCAGGCTAACATCGGCAGCAGCTATCAGGCAGCTGTGTTGCACACGTTTTAGAAAGACGATGTCCTGCTCCCCATCTGCACCCTGTTTACAGATCCCTGCTGTTTCAGTCCTGTTGAATTCTTGCACTTCCGATTTCTCCAAGTCCTTCACTTTTCAACACAGCGTGGGGGGCAGGGAGAAGAGAGCCTGCAGCGCCCATGGGATTTATGCGTAGGGTAGAAGTCCCAAAAGCTGCAAACCATCGAGTTGTGTCAGTGTATGGAAGCATAGGAGGAAGACAATGTTTGTTTTCAACTCTTGTCCATGCCTTCAAGTGGAGTCCCTGATGGCACACATAGGTTGGTAGGGCTCCCCCCAGATTCCAGGGTTTTGTGGGCAAGTGAGGATGGTGCAGCAGGGGCAGAGGTGCAACTGCAGCCAGAAGGCGACCGCAGACTTTCACCTTTGGCATCTTGTTCCTCTTGGTCTCACAAGCACTGCATAGGGCCCAGCAGGCAAACAGGTCTCTATGGAGAAAGCTTAGCTCAAGGTTCATAGAATCACAATGAATTGTATTCATAGAATCACAGAACACCAGATTGGAAAGGACCTCAACAATCATCTGGTCCAACCTTTCTTGGCAAAAGCACAGTCTAGACAAGATGGCTCAGCACCCTGTCCAGCTGAATATTAAAAGTGTCCAATGTTGGAGAATCAGGTTGAGCCTGTCTGTGCAGGACTAACCACACAGTAAGCTGCTGAGGCCCTAAAGGAAATGTCCTAGATGGTGAATGAGCTTGCTCAAAAGGGCAACCAGCCAGCACTTTACGATTTTGACAAAGAAAGAGCAGCACAGCACTGACCCGGGGCAAATGTGTCTGACTGTGAAGCAAAAGCCAGACTCAAGATCTGTGTTGCATAGGTAACCTTGCCAGAGCACCTGGACTTAGAGCAGGGTAGTGTCCATCCCTGGGACTCTGCAGTGGCATGGAGCACAACGGCCTGCCATCCCTTTCTTGTCAGCATGCCTGGCTGCGGGGGGATGATTTATCAGGATATGTATGTCACTGCCAGCATCCATGGGGAATCCCAAGCCTAAAAAACCCACAAAATTATTTTATATGTCCGCCTACCGCAATATTGTAGGCTGTAAATTTTGCATGTGGTCAGTGTACTCTTACAGAGTCTGTAGGTGGCTGTCAGCTTCCTAATCCTAGATTTATTGGCTGCAATGAGAGGAGAGAGGAGGCTCTTGTCAGGAACCAAGAGGACAAGCCTATTCTTGGCAGCTGAGAGGACTTTCCTGTTGGTGGTCAGATGTACTGGAGTCTCCACAGGCTCCCATGAATGTCACCCTTCCCAAACCTGAAGATGATCCACTCCTGCAAGCAACCCTTTCATGTTTCAAGTAAAACCCACTGCCCTTAGTTTTTCTTTCCTTTTTCATACCCATATATTGGATGGAAATTCAGCAGCAGCACCCTCACAGCCACTGATGAAGAGTTCAGGCAGAGTAATTGGCCCAAGCTCTATCTCCTTACAGGAAAGTGATTTCCCAGGGCAGCATCTGACCCCTGAAGCAGAAAAAGATGACTTTGGGAGAAATGGTAATGATGGCCTACAGCTGCACTCTGCCCAGGGTGAGATATGCTAGGGGCCAACAAGTCCCACCTGTCAGAGGTGAGAAGACCAAATAAAGGCCTCCGAAGATCACAACTTTATTTCTAGGACTCCTCTTATCCCCATAAACCCTCATTTTCTAATACGAAGTAGTAGTATGTGCTGCAAAATGATAAGCTGAAGTTGCCAGCATTTTCCTCTGTACTCAATTGAGAGGTACCGGGTGATTTTGCTGAAGTGGGACAGCAGACCCAAGGTGAGTCTCTGGCTCTGTTCGCTTCAGAGGCACATCTCTACACCTCCAAGCTCTCACCTCCTGCAGCACAGAAACAGATCTTAGCATTCATCTGTAGCACCTTCTTTCTGCTGTGGCAAGAATCTAGAGCACCGTGGGAAGCCAGCAGGTAATGATAGTGCACACAGGCTGGTTCCAGCTCCTGGCTCTCTGAACCACATCTACTGGTGCCAGGCTGATTTTTTTATTAAATAAGTAAGAGTTCCCTCACTCTCCTCCACAGATTTTAGCATTTCTTTTGGAAACAAGAGGATTGTTTGTCTGTTTGTTCCTACAAAAAGAAAAAGTACATTGGTCTGGAGTGCTCTTCTATGAAAGCCAGGCAAGAAAACATTTCAGAAGAAAAGGAAAAGCAAGGAAACCCAGAACTGTTTCCTTACACTATGCATGTGCACTCTGCTATCTCAAGACAGTTCAGCTCAATTCAAATGTCTCACATTGTGCAAACGTGAGCATCTGGCAGAAGTGTGTAGCTTACACATTGCTGGTGTGAGTGAGTGGAACTCTTGCATCCAGCAAAGAGCAATAAGTATTATGCCATATAAATAAGTGACAGCTTTGGAAATTAATTTGTTTTAAAGGAGCCTGTCAACATGTAACCTAGCCACTTTCCAAAAAAAAAAAAAAAAAATGGTATTTCAAAATATTTTCAGGTTGATATCTTCCCTGAATTTTTCCCATCACTCTTACCATCTAATTTTTGTATCATTCAAACTTGCTCCCTCGTTCTGCTGTGAAGAATCCCCACACACCCCACCCCCACACAAAAAGAGCTACATAGGAAAACTGATCACCTATGCAGATTTACATGATAAGACAAAACAATGAATGTGTCATGATTGAGGAAAAACTTAACAGGAGAAACCAACATAAACACAACTGGTAAAATAATTGTTTAAAGAACTGGAGAGGAAAGGAGAGGGTGTTAGATGACTTTATCATTGTAAAACAAGTCTCTAACATACCTGCAATAAAATTGAGCCTTATCTGTATACTGGGACAAGCAACTCCAATCTTGCAAGCTGTGCACAGACCCCTGAACCTATGCAAGTCACACTATTTTAATTTCATTTCTTTGTTGTCAGTGACTAACGCTACAGTTTAGAGCCACCTTCAATGTGCTATGCCTTGGTGCAGGAAACTGGGTTTTCACAGAGCTGCCTGCAACAGCACTGATTCCAACCAAAAGGGTCTCAAAAGGCTTTTTTACATTTCCCTCTTTGGCTTTATCCAGTACTAAAAAATGAGTCTGTTTAAGCATAACTCACGACTATCTCTTTCAGATTGTCTGTAAAATGTTAATGTAATATGTTCCCATTTAAAGATCCCTTTGCACTGCAAGGGCCCACGTGAAGCAGTCCCTGTAGACAGGAGCGGTGCCCAAATTAATCTGGAAGAAGGAGGAATAAGGAATTTTGCAAAAGGCACACATAAAATCCATCCAGTGCAAAAGACCCCATTTGCCATGTGGGCAGGCAGCATGATTAGCGATGGGCGACACTGTCCACCCTGGTGCCAGAGAGCTTCTTGGTTCTATTCTACGAACCAGGCAAGATGTGACTCACACAGTTTGCTTGCAAAGAAGGAGGACCATCTGCTAGTCATGAGCAGATGACAAATTCGCTGCATTGCGTCTTGTCGCTACTTCCAAATTTGTAAGTAAACACATTTTGTAACCTCTCTCAGAATGCTTGAGAGCTTCGATAATGGAAAACTTGAAATTTATGTAACGCACGGGGGAAGGGGGAAATTTCTTATTCCGAATGGGGTTCGAAAGCACCCTCTCCAGCGCGGTGCCAGCCCTTGTAAACTCCTGCCCGTGAGGCGAGACGCCGGTTGCGGCGGGGCGGCCGCGGTGGCGGATGCGGAGGGCGGCGGGACGCGGCGCGGCGGACGGGCGGCGGCGATGCCTGCGCTCCCCCGGGCGGCCGTCGCTCCGCGCTGCAGCCCCGGCCCGCGCCGGCTGCCGCCTGCCCTCCGCTCTCCCTGCCACCACCCAGCCCTCCTGCTGGGCTTCACCCCACGGCCGGCAGCCGCGGGCCCCGCACACTTCCGCTAGAAAATGGGAAATCTGTGGTGACCTGCTACCTCCCGCCCCGCCCCAGGCTGAGCCCTTGCGGCTGCTCCGCGGCGTTTGGTTTGGGTCGGCAGCCCCTCCTCTGTCCAAGTCTTTCTGGTCTTTCACAGGCAGACGCATTTGTCGGCAGGTCCTAAAACACAGTTTAAGATGTGGCATCCTGCAATGTCAGGGACGAGGAAGCTAGGCAGCATGGAGGCGAGGGTTTGGGCACCAGCACCTGCGTCGACAACCTCTGTGGTGCAAACAAGTCAGGCGAAAACACGGGTTCCTACGCTTGCGTTTAAGCTTGCATATCCAAAGGAATCTAAGGAATTTAAGCATCCATATCTCATCATCTCTCAGCCTAAAGACTGAAAGAAGTAATGCAAAGAGTCACCAGGAAACACTTACTTGGCTTAGCAAGGATGTTGTTCAAACATGGTACCCCTGTGTTTTTTGAAGGACAAGAGCCTATGGCAAGGAGAAAATCACATTAATTAAAGCTATGGAAGCTGTACACTAAATGCAGATATAAGAAGGCCTAAAATCATAGGATCATCTTCATCTTACATGAGTCCAGCCCCTACTGCTTTTAGACATGATAAAGTCTCCATTGAATACAAATACTGGTTTTAAAAGCAGGACTGTCCTTTTCAAGTCATTCTCATGGTGAATAACCATTTTGCTCTGAGTCTCTGTCATCTAGATCAGATCAACAGGATGGTGAAGGACTAACCCTGAAAAACTGAAAACTGAAAGCAGGGAGTAGGGTGCTGATGAACCCTGTGGCTGTGCAATTCACATGTTAGCTAGCCCAAGGAAACCCTCTGTTGCTATTCTGCCTCCTCTGTCCAGCTCCTTGTGTTCCCCAGTGCATTTGCTTAATTTCCTGAATTTGGTAGCTTTCAGCACCTCTGCTTCTTCCGGGTTTCAGCAATGCTGATCTTCCAAATGCTGGATGATGCAAGATGTCCCAGCCTGTCCTCTGTCTCCTCAGTGTTTGTTGACACTCAACCAAGGGGAACAGGACTGCAAAAGACAGAGGAAGAAAGACAGAGACCAGCAGAAGACCTTTGCAGACCAGCTTGTGAAACCACAAGAAGCTGTGCACAGCCCGGAGGAAAGCACCCGCGTCTTTCACTGCACAGGCACCCATGAGGCTGTCATCCTCACTTGATGGCCCGCTGGCTTCTCCTCCTTGATGATTGAGTCTTCCTTCTACGGATGCTTTTCTTCACCCATCCCACTTCCCAGGGACTTCTGCATCTGCTTGTCTCTTCCACTCCTTGCTGTGTCTCCATGCTATCTCTGTGCAGCCTCACATACAAGCACAAATACAAATTCTCTTTCCCTGTCCCTGGTGATGCACAGATCTGCTTCCCTGCTCCACCTATCCCAGTGGAGGCCTGTCCCTCTGACGCCACCCAAAAGACACCTCCCTACCAGCTGAAGCCCAGCATGGTGGGAACAGAGCTGCTCAGCTGACAGCCCTGGGATGTACTGCATGGCCTCAGTAACGTGCTGCCTGTCCCACAGGCACCCCTAGGAGATATCTTTGGCTCAGACTTCTTCTCACATCCTCAGCGATTTATTATTTTTTTCTGAATGCCATCTTTATGCTGTGGTCTTTCGGCTTCTTTCAGCTAAAACTCTTGTGCAGCCTTCTGGCATTTCAAATCTCAGCTACTCCCACCTCTTTTTCTTTCTGCCCTCAATGAACACTGTCGCATCCAACTTGTACCCAGCTTGAACACTGCTACGAGCATCCTTTCCTCATGGGTGTCTTTGGCTCTGCTGCTTCTGCCTCTGCCCCCCTTCCCCTGCTCTGCCATGTGCAGCAGAAACCCCTTCCCTCTGCTCTCAGGGTCCCCCGGTGCATCACTCACTAACCAAATATAATTTCTGCCCTCACCTAGCCCTTAATAAGAGCCTTGCCTGCCTACTTGATGGATTTTCAGGCAAGCACCTTTGCCCATACACTCCCACCACTCCTCAGGCATGAGATGGGCGCACCACAAACACCTGCACAGCCACTCCCTTGTCTTCTGTCAAAAGGGCCTCCTGGAGGCTCTCAGAAAATCTTTACTGTGGACTGCCCCTGTGCTGAGCTCATCTCTGACCTGTCGAATACTGCTGTGCCAACATGTCCTTCTGCTTTCCTTTCACTTACTTTGTCACTTCCCATTTTCTGTGCTCCGGTGCTAAGCTCTCTAGCACAGGGCACATCCTTTTTCCTTAACCATTCAATACTCAGTCTGTTGATGTCCTGGTACTCGATTAAGATTCCTACCAACTATGGTGAGATTAATAGTAAATCATTAGGATGGACTCCCTGGTGCTATACTGTCACTCTAGGCATTTGCTACAGCTCCTGGTAGCAATTTGTATTTAAATTTGCTTCAGCACCTCAGTTCTGAAGGTAGGAAATGTGTGATGCTAGTTACCTCTAATCATCGCTGGCATTAAAAGTACTGGTAGATAACCCATAGAAATAAGTGTCATAACTCCTTGCCTCAGAATGCAGATATTGGTTTCTCTACTGTTACATTTTTTTAACCCATTTTGTTGAAATTTACTGTAGTTATTTAACTTTCATTTTCTTCCAGCTGCTAACCCCTCACCTAGTTCAAATGATTCATCTCCACTGCATTCACTGCCCAGGAATGTTGGCTTTCAACAAACTACAGCAAATAATGTAAAATAAACACGAGTGTGCTTTCATCTCACAACAATCTGGGTTAAGTACATATTTCACACACTGCACCACAGGATATGTTAAATTAAAATCAGAACCACCAGATTTAAAAATCTGATGCCAATTCAAACCATTGCCGAGTTATTTCTGTATTCACTTATATGCAGTAGTGGGCATGAGTAACAGCCATTCCTTTGTTAACCCTAAAATGTGCTATTTGACAACTGTTTTCTCCATTAGTTGAGGAAAAACAAGAATTTTTATTCAAACTACTCATAGTAGAAAACACTCTTATACGCTGTGGAGTATCCTGATCTCTTTGAACAAATCTGAGAGACCACAGATAGTCATGTCTCCATCTTCCTCTTATTTTACTGTTCTACATTTTCAAAATTACTTTCAATCACACTGTGAAAAAGCAACCTGGAATGGCTTCCTTGAAATGATAAATGTGTTTTTAACTGTCTACTGCTTCATTCTGCCAGAATCAAGCAGTTTTGGTCCTGCATGTATTCATTTTCTAGTCGAAAGATGTAGGGGAGCTACATTTGAACAAAATACTGTAAAAACAGAGGTTGCAGAGACTGGGTTTTGACAGGAAAATATCCACGTACTGGGCAAGACTCAGATTTAATGCACTCTTACTCTATATTTCCATAGTGTAACATTTTATGAATCTAGCTTGTTGTTCCAACAACACTAAGATAGGAATCTTGGTTGCTTGTTGATTTATTTTGAAGATATGCAGAATAGGCATTTTATTTGCTTTAGACTTTAAATGCAAGACTAGAGATTCTCTAAAATTTAGAAAGGCTGCATTTCAATGCCATGTTGCTATGTTTAGACTTTAGCAGAGTCTAAAATCCAGAAATTAAACTCTAGGGCTAGCAAGAGGAAAAGAGAATTATTCTAGTTCGTCTCTCTTCTTTCTTCATATTATGGTGTGGTTAGACTATTGCTTTCCTTCTGCAGTGTCTGCTTGAGGAGATAAACAGAGACATTTTGGGGAGTTTTGCTAACATGCTCCTTTGACAGCAAGACTCCGCTTTCTCTGAGTTACTTGGAAGGATCTGTGCTTCTGGGAATGACTGAAGTGTCCTGTGGACAGAAAAAGAAACAATTTCATTTTAATAGGTTAATGGTTCCTGGATCCTGAAGGATCTACCACTTGCCAAAATTTCTGCTTGCTTTTCTTCTTTCAGCTTTCATGCTGCTGTAAAGCTAGACAACATCTTTCCCTGACCAAGGAAAAACATTGACCTTTACTGGTGTTGACAAATACAGCAGAAGACAAATCCAGATACAAATATTTTCATCCATTGCCACAGAAACTCTTTGAGGGCCATGTAGCCCTGTCTGGTCAGCTGAAATGTGAACGCAGTTCCTTGGCTGAGAACGGACGGAAAACCTTTCTTGCAGTAACAAAGCAGCGCTATGTACAATTCCGCCCAGCACAGGAGGAGAAACATCTCTATTCCCGCAACCCTGCTTTGCTTCTCTTCTACATCAGGTTTTGTATGAGGAGGAAAGCAGTAAAGCATACTCTTAAGACTAGAGGTTGGAGGAGGTGGTGGTAAGAAGAGCAGAGGAGTTGGCTTTAAAAGATGTGCAGGTTAGGCCATTTATTCTAGCTGAGACTTTGAGAGACAACAGAATGTTTGTATTCCCAGAATTAGAACAGCTTTTTTACAGTTCTACTGCTGTAATTTAGGTTTAGAGCTCAGTTCAAAACCCAGTACTACGACAACTGGCATTGGTAAAGAGGGTAAGTAAGCCGGTAGTTTTTCCGCCTTTGAAACTAAAAAAATGTATATATAAATGTCAGGATTTTCAAAATTACTGGAAAATTCAGCCTAAAGGATTTTCTCAGTTGGCTTCAGCAATCTTTGGATCCAGTCCTTGGAGACAATACTACTTCTAGAGCAAAATGTAATAACAAGGGAGAAGAACACTGAATCTCATAGACACTGTAGAGCAGAATTAGATCTTTCTATGTTCCTGTGGAGCTCTTTGTACTTGATTAGAATAGCTTTTTCAGTTTCTTTCAGTGGTCTAAGCCCTTTTTCTGTTAATCTCTAGTCGTGCCTATATTACATGTTAGGGGAGTGGTAGGGCAGAGTTGTGCTAGGAGATGGGGAGCAGCAGCAGGTACACCATCAGGAGGGGAGAAGGCAGAGGGAAACCCTAATTAGAGTTTTGATCCAAACACTTCTCTTTTCTACCACTGATTCGTAAATCATCCATAGTATCTCCACAGGCCAGCCCACTACAGACCTGCATGGAAATCTACAGTAACTTCTTTCCCACTAGGAAAAATGCTAAGTCATTAAAAACAAAGGGTTTTATCTAAGTAGGTCAAATTAAAAGAAAAACAGATTTTTATAGAAAGTCTTCCAAGGAGGTCTCACCTGAAATTCCTGGAAGGCAATGTTTCAGTTTTTCAGGTTGAAAAGAAAAGTTTACCAGGATTTTATCTTCATTTTATAGTACACGGAAAAAAAAAAAAATTAAAAAAATATTTTCAAGGTGGAGTAAGAATGAGACTTTGAGTTTTGATCAAAATGAAACACTGACAGCAGTTCTAGAAGGGTTTTTTTACAGGTGTTTTTTGGAGGTTTAGTTTGGTCTCATAGGAAGCTTGGGAGAAAAAATTGAATTCCTTTGCTCCATTTTGAGAAAGAAGAATTTTTCAAACCCACCTCTTTTTCTGTAGACAAAAAAAAATCCAGCTCTCACCCATTCCTAATACTCAGGAGCCTGTATCTTTTGCAATGGCAGGGTTTGTAGCTGTGCTGTGGGTGCTTGGTGAGAGCACAGCCAAAGAAAAGCACAAGCGCTGTCAGCAGGGGAACAGAAGATTCAGCTTGTGGTTAGGAGTGGGTGAGCCTGAGAATTACCCATGCTCGTCTGAAAATTGGCAGCCTGGCTGGAAAGCATCCAGGATCTCCAAGTGCACAGAGTTTCCAGGCCAGCCCAGGAAACAGCCTCCTTAACCAGCTCTGGGACAGCCGGGAGGCCTTTTTTGGTTAAGTGCAAACCTTTACTCACACGCACATGCCCCACCTTAAGCAGCAATCCAGTCATTCTCAAGGAATGTTTTAAAAATAATTAAATGACTTTACATCATGTTCCAGGAGATTAAATTTTTCTGCCTTGCATTTCTTAAAGCTACCAGCTTACGAGGTAGCACGTCAAAGTAACAAAAGGTCATACGTGGCACTACTTGCTGCCTCGACAATGAGGATTAGCCTGGTGCCTTACTACCCGTTTTCTATGCTAAGGAGAGGAAAGCAGAGAGCTGCTAAGTGTTGGCTTAGGCTAGGTGGTGCCCCATAGGCTCTTTCATACAAGTGCAGGATGCTGCATTTGGGATCACTTTAGCTCCTGTTAGGTTGTGGATGTCTTCTAAACGTGTTGAACATGAAAAGCATGTCCTCCTCAGATGGAATTTGGAGATTCCCTTCATTCCTCCAGTATATGTAGTAACAAATGAATAAACAACCAAAACCAGATAAAAAGTGAGGAAAAGCTCTAAGTAATGGCAGTGTGGTATCACCTGCTGGGCTTGGGGGGATGTTTTGTTTTTCTTTTCAGTTTTTTCACTTTCATGAGACTTATATATATGTCTATCTGACTATCTATGCTGGAGAAAACAAACAAACCAACCAAAACAAAACAAAACAAAAACCACACAGCAATGCATCATCAGCAATAGGCAGAAACAACTGCTAGAAACAGTTCTCAGAATAATGTATAAATGTGTATAAATGCCTCAACCTCACAGTGAGACAGAAAGGAGAATAAGTGATGGGGCAGGTCAGCTGGTGCCCCCAGCGAGTTGCCTTCAAGGCAGATCTGGCTTCTGCACAGGCAGCGTGGCCGCCCCTGACCAACCTGCCTGGTCCTTGGGCTCAGCAGTGGCTCAGACACCCCTGCACCAGCAGTGGTTGTGGCACTGAGTCCTAGGTCACAGCCCAGCTCCACCAACGGTGGCAGGGGAATTTTGACACACTTCTCCACGATTCTCTTTCCCTCCCTGTTATGCCACTGTTACAAGCCACCTTTTTTTTTCTTTTTCTAATGCTTTTCAAGTCTGCCTAACTGTGATTCTTAAGGGAATCTCAACTTTTTTTTCCTATTAGGATAATGAAAACTGTAGGTGCCATTGTCGGTCACTGCTCTACATCTCACACCTCGTGTCTCATTCCAGTCCCTGGCACTCCAAACCACACTACAGATGCAGCTCTAATAACCTCTCCTGGGCAGGCTGTTATCCTCCTCGGGTGAAGAAAGGACATGAAGTAGAATAAATATCTCAGGATAAATGAAAAAAGCTTTTCCAATTTTTTCTCTCTCTTCTCAAGTGTTTGATAAAAACGTTATCAAGAAGGAAATAGGGACTAAAAGAGAAAATGACAGTCTATGGGCTTTGTGTCAGACTCAGAATATGAAAGATGAGAAAGGAAAGAAAGAGACAAAAGAAAGGGAAGAAAAAATACGAAAATGAATGAAAGAGAGGAAATGGCCAAGATATGAAAAGAAAGTGAGAGACAAAGCGGCGGAGAAATGAGGGAGAAGAAATTTTGAAGGAAACATGTGAGGCTGCAAAATAGTAGCTGTACATGTCTCTAGTGGAAAATAGTCATTATGGGGCACATATAAGCAAATATGACATTAAAAATTACACAATAGCAGATAAGTGAAGGCTGTGGGTAGGTCTGGATAGTTCTCCTCCAAATAAGGCAGCTGAAAGTCAGTGTTCCCTCATTGCAGCTATTGTGAAGCTAAAGTTCACTTGTACTGAAATGTTTCCTTACTTTGTACCATAGCCTGATAAGTGATTTGTTCCACTGGGAGAAAACCTTTTATCACCATGGCCCATGTGTGTTTTGTTGGCACAGTATCTGAAGTCCAATTATTCAATATACTTTTTCAGCTGGTGGGTATTTGTTTGAATTTTTAACAAAGACAGGGTAAAACAGTGTTTTTGAAAAATTCTGGTTTGCACTTTCTCAGCTCTTCTTTTGCTACTTTTTCTCTCTGTCTACAGCCAAATCCACTCCCTAAAGCACTGAAGCACTGCAGCTCCTAAATCAAAAATCCTCTGATTGTTCGTAATTCCCTACTCACCCACAGACATGCAGCTTCTTCCAGTGGCCATTCCCACTGCCACTGTGCTGATGGGCTCAGAACATGCCGAGCACAGTCACATCTGCTTTCATTGAGCAACCACTGCGGGGACTGCGCACGTAGCGAAACCAAGTGCAACTGGTTTTCCCAGTGCCAGTGCAACCACTGTTTTGTGAGAGTTTTGACAACACTGCTGCACTTGTTAAATTCCTCCTCTCCTTGATTTCATATGCTGAATGGTAGCCAAAGCCAGAAACTGTGATCTTTCTACCTTGCAAACATCTTCCAGTCACACAATATTTAATAATAACCAGGTGTTCTGTTACAACTACAACTACCTGGAAATGGTACAGAACTTTTCTGAAATGTGCCACGTAAACATCATGCTTTTTTCTTCTTTTTTTTTTCCTTCCAACTCTATTTAAACAGTAACTTTCTTTTGCTGCACTTTTTTCTTTTCGGTTCTTGAACAATACAGGCTTTAAGTTTAAAAAAAACCCAACTTAATCCTTTCCTTTACCTATGCAGACGTGTGCCTTTGTCTAAACTGAAGAACGTCACAACTTTCTAGTATAAAGCTTCTGATGTTTTATGCAATAGTACGTTTGACCATTTTAACCAATACTCTTTGTGAGTGAAAAGTACATAGAAGCTAGGTAAAGGTTAGGCATTACATAAACATCATTAATCAAGAGAGGGTGGTAATAACTGCTTGTAGATCACAGACTTGTTAAAAGTTGATGGTGGACTAAGCACCCTACATTCAAAAAATAAACAGTTTTATTTCTTTGCACCCCCCAGCATCCCTCACATTTGATAATGGCTGACACAATCAAAACCATCCCCAAGCCATTGACCACATGTCTTGAGATGTGCCCCTAGGGATTTCTTTGGAGATAAGTTGCAGATCAAGACATTGGAGTGCCACTTGGCTGCAGCTCTGTTAAAAATGAGGCAGAGAATGAAAGTAAGGAGAAAGGAATCACACAGAAAAAAAAAAAGTGGTGGCCCTGGGTAGAAACCAGGACCCAAAAATTCTTTTGGACAGAGAACTTACCGAAAAGTCCAACCATCATTTCCCAACAAGGAAATGAACTTGTTGTTTGTTCCCTTTGGTGCAGGAAGAAAAACAACACAGGATAAATAAAGCCCCAAATAAATATTTGTCTCTGAATATCAGCGTCAAACCAGCATCCCTCTGGAAACAAACTGGCAAGATCCTGAATGCTGTCTCTTCTGCTGGGACGAGGAAAATACTGCATGCAGCCACTGGACATCGCATGGATGTATCAATACAGAACTGGGGAAATGGGCCATTGAAGTGAAGACCTGTCTCTCTTGTCATAAGCAAAAATCCCCAGGTCTACCTAAGAAAATGTCCATGAGAGAGAGTAACATGTCAGTCTCAGTTCTCAAGGTGGCATGTCTTGCCCTTTCGCTGAGCAAGTGATGTTGCTCTGTTGAGCTGGCCGAAAACCAAAGGGAATTTTGCCATTTGCAACTGTTTACATTTCAAACAAAAAGACTTTCAGATTTCCTGCAAAGCAGAAATTTCATAACTCTGGCAGTTGTGGCACATCTTTGTATCTGCTCACTGCCCCATTGCATAACAATCCTTCTTTTTATCCAGTTATTACATTTGAGAGGTATGGAATGTGAAAAGATCTCTTGAATCACTGTTCGTGTCCTCCTTATACCATATACAACTACAGCCTGTAAGGATCTTCAAAAACTTGCTCAAATTCCACCTTAGAAAGGTTTTTAGTACAACATGACATAACACAAATATTGACACTGGAGGTCCTGATAACATTCTGGCTGCAAGCTTTGAAGTAACCTTTGAAAGTAGTACAAGAGGGTTATTTTCTGCTGTCAGATGACATGCTATTCTGCAATGACATTTGCCTTCTCTCTGAGTGTGTCACACTGTGATCAAGAAGTGCGTTGCTTGTCTTCTGTTTGCAATCACTTGTAAAGATCCTAAACATCCATGCCACATCAACAGCCATCCCTCCTATTCTCTGCTATGTTGTCATTCATCTCTATGCTCAATTTAACGTTCTTGAGCTTAATTTGAATGCATGGGACAGCATAGTACTTGTTCCAGACACATTCAGTGAATGCTGAGGTAGGATCTTCTAAGCATCTCTGAAATCCCATGCGACGTTCTGTTATGATCACTCCACCCAGAATTTTCATGAAACAGTCAAGTTTCAAGGCAAGGAGTTACCATCACAATCATCTACTCTAACCTTCTGCGTAACATCTGCAGTATTTCATCCGCTCAATCCCTTAATGCCCCTAAGAGAATTACTTTTCCCTCTTATGTGAATGAACTCTCCTGAGTCAAGTGTCTTTTGTTTAAACTAAAAATATTCCTTGAGGAAAAAAAAAATCCAGCCTTGCTTACATCACCTTTCAATATCAAATATGTTCTCTTTAAATAAGAGGTAATAAACTATGAGCAAGCCACCTGCTGACTTCATCAGTGAGATAAACAATTGGAGCTTCAACTCTGTGAAGCTTATTTTTCCACATATTCAAGGCTTTTTGCACACTCTCTTGAACTCCTTCCGGTTGGTCTCATTCATTTTGAAGAGGATGCCAGAGCAGACGCAGCACTCCAGAAAAGGTCTTAGAGTCTGTCTCAGTCCAGATATCAAAAATATAGGTGCCTATTGCTGAGGCTATCTCAGGAGCCAAACCCCTTTTCTGGAAATATATAGCACAAGTTCCTGTGCTGCCCATGAGAAGCTGCCTTAGGGCCAGGGAAACATGAAACATCTATTTGAACCTGCATGAGGAATCCAGGTAAAAGGCGAAGGTTACAGACCAAAGCTCTGGGGACAAGAACACGGGAGAGAACCTGCTTTTGAGGTCATTTCTTTCTCACCAGTCCTGACACAGTTACCTGTTTAGGAGATAGTTTTTTATATGCACATTGTCCCAGCATTAAGGAGCTGAAGATGAGGGTCAGAACCCCACTGTGCTGGACATTACAGACCCAAAACCTAAAGCTGCTCCCTGCCCTGTGAACAACGATTTCTTTCAATTTTTTTGCTACAGACTCAGAGTGCTCATAGGGCTTTTGTTTATTGTTTGTCTCACTGTGGTTCAGGGTAAAAAATATAGTAATGATCAACCTAGTTCTTCTGTACTTTTTTACTCAGTGCCTGATTTGTTTTCTTCCAAGACTCCAGTAGTGTTTCCAGTGGTTCAAAGGGCTTGTAAGCTAGGACATCAGAAAGCAGGCGAAGACATTTTTTTTAATATTTTCATTCCTGACCTATAATAAAAAGATGTATACAAATGTTGATATTATAAGCAAAGCAGGGAGGATCAGGAGCTTTCTACAGATATCAAAAATAATGATTTAGTACTTCATTAGAGTTTATTTTCCTGCCTAATTGTCAGTCACAGCTTTGCTCACCATGCCTGGCTAGTAAAGGTGTTCAGTAAAGAAACTGGAGCTAAACTCCATAGGAAGCATTTGTGAAATACTTTTATGACAGAGCAGCTTTGTGAGAGCAGGGATTGTGTTCATTGGTTTCACTGTGAAAAGACAATGCTGGGATATGGATGAGGAAAAATTGATACATGCTGTTACTCTTCACTTTATTCTCTGAATAATAACTGAGATGAATTCAAGCCATGTCATTCAACTCTGAATTTTTTTAGAAAGAGGTCAAGGAGTGAAGGAGATGGTATCCCATGTGAGGTTTGAATTGCATGTTGTAAAGAGATGGGGAAGATGTAAGTGAATTTAATTCCTATTTAATATGGTGGATTTTGTTTCAGTTCCTCTCTAGGAATAAAAAAGTGGCCTATACTTATTCAAGAAAAAAAGGCTGTGATAAAAACGATGAAGCAAGAGGTAGAAGCCATAGTGGGAAGACTCTGGATCCTGATGGCTCTCACAACTCTGGTTTTTATCTGGTGGAGTCTCAGCTGGCCTCGAATGTGGCTGCTGTTCGTGATTTAGCAAATGGAGGGTGCTGTGGCCACAGCACAAGCCCAGCATTCAGGAGAAACTGATACCATTTCGGGCTTTGACACAGACTTTCTCCATAATGTTGAGCAAATCACCTAGACAAAGAGAAAGCAGGAAGGTAGTGAGGCAAATTCAATCAGGCCAGTGCTTAAAGAACAGAGATGATAGCATCTCAACTTCAGAAAGTATATGCTTTTAAAAAACTACATGATTTTAAAAAGAAACTTAACATCAATATTTCCCCTCTTATCTGGTGATAAGAGTTTTCCCCAAATAACAATTTGGATGATTTTGTTCTTGGTAAAAACAAAATTAAATCTTTAAAGAGCAAAAATAGCTGTTTAGGAAAACAAAAATAAACAAACAAAAAAACAACACTGAACATCACACACACACATACACGCACACACACCAGTAAGTGTATGTTATTACTGCACTTTAGCAATTAAGCCCATCTGCAATCTGCTCTCTGAATCTTACTCCACTGAGCTAGTGTAGGCACACAGACCCTAAATGAAGGGAAACAAGAGATGGCAGAGGAGAAATGGATGAAAAGCTCAGCCAATAAAATCCAAGAACAATGCTGAATAAAATGGGTGAAAAACAGTAAGTGCAAATGTCAAGCATGAGGTGAGGAAAGCCACCCAGTTCATTTTCCTCAGCCTGGAGGGAATGTTTGTTTACCCATTTAAAGTATGAGTACCCAGAAAGTGAGATCTCCCCAGAAATTGCTCTGTGCACCAGAAATGTGAAGACCATCTCTCTCAACCCAAATCTTAGGACCATTTCGTCACATTGCAGAGATGCACAGAAGTATCTGCCATCTTCCCAGGCACCAAATAGACCAGAACCTGTGGCTGTTCTCACAGGATTCAGAAATAAGATTGTCAGGTTTCCTGTTGTTTACTGGAGGGAAAGATGCTATGACATTTTGAAGAAGCAAGTGAAAATGCAATGGAATAAAAGATAAGGAAGAGGCTCTGAGTGCTGAATTACTGAAAAATGGAAACAAACAAACAACAAAAACCCCACAACAACAACAAAACCGCAAACAGAACAAACAAACAAAAACCACAAACACACAAAAACCACCTTTCAAACCCATAGTGCTTCCAACAAGAGGAGAGAGCTACTCAAATGCAAAAAGCACAGGAGAAACAGCAATGGCTTCTAAGGTCTAAACCTCTTCCTCTGTGCTGTACACGGTATTGCATTTTTGACCTGTGTGTGAGAGGAAGTGGAAGATCATCTCTGCTCTGAAAAGTTAAATTACTAGAGAGCTTTGCAACAGCAGAAGGCAAGTAATATGGGCCTTGTAATCACATAATTGGTAACGGATATTACAGGACACGTTGTCTAAAATTTGCTCCTATTCTTGCAAGGCATTAAGCAAGTTAGAGGAGATGCAGCAGCTCCACCTTTCTTCCATAAGGCAACATTGGCACCTCAAAGGACATGATGGCCATGGAGAACTTGCTTTTCATGGTCATTAAGCACACCTGATGAGTGTCAGCACCATTTTTGGTGCCCTGCAGAATACAAAAAAAAATACATAGCACTTGCTAAAAGAAATTTCCTATAAAGGTCCAACCAATGGAAGGACTGTGAAATCAGTCCCAAGAATACAGGACTTCTGTTTTCCAAAAATGCCTTCCTAATGTGGAAAAACTAGTCCATTATCAAAAATGACCTGGCCTTTCAGGATTGTGAATCCTGCTGAAAGTCGCCTTAAAAATGTCTCTACAGCTTTTGCTTTTGGAACTGCTGTGCCCCAGAACAACTGAAAGCATCCCACCCTGTGGAAATCATACTGAGGGCACTGCAAACTCCTTGAATGTCACTGGATTTAGAAAGCAGATCTTCTAGACACACTTCTAGACCAACTTCCTGCTTACAAACTGCTTCAGCATTGACTCAGTAGGAATAACACCATCCACTGAATCACCCGCCCATTTGCAACACCTGCTTCTTCCTCAGCTATTACGCCTTCCCTGGGATGACTCAGTTTAGCTGCTCTGAGCTTGTGAGATGGGAGAAGACCATGCCTTAAGACACACAAAGTGAGGGGTATGCAAGACCCCCTACTAATTACTGGCTTTCTGCAATCTGGGATGCAATAATCCCTTGTCCACTCCCTGTGACTCCACACAGTTGGGGGTTGTTTTGTGACTTTTCCAACCCTGCCTATCTGGAACACTTTCCTGCCGAGACACTGACTCACTTCCTCTTTCGGAAGCTCACCCAAAATCCTTTTCACTTTAGCTTATAAACTATTATTAACTCCATGTGTAAAGCAGAACTTTACTCATCAGTAGAGCTAACTGGGAATTTTCCAGTGATACACACTTTTTTATTGGAAGATGTTGATTTGTTAAAACATAAATCTTTTTTAGAAATACACCAGTTTTGCTTAGGCTTGCATCCAACGAAAGAGAACAGCTTGGTTTAGCCAGGACACTGGTGGTTAGGTCACTGACATAGCAAAACTGGGCTTTTCGGCAAAATAGGGACCTGGATCTGGTTCCCCTATCCTATGCAGTGCCTCAACAACCATCGTCTCTTCAGAAAGAGCAAGTTCATGGCCTCTCACTTCTGCTTTTTTTTAAGTGCCAGTCAGTGGTACAAGGACTTGGTCCCGTTAGCTCCTCTATTTAATGCCAGTGCTTAATCACAAAGCAACTGAAATTAAGTTCATTTCAAGAAACCCACCACTTTTTTTAAATGTTAATTTTCCCGAAAAACTTCAAAATGTCTCAGGTTGTTCCCCCAGAGGAGAAGGATGTTTTCAAAACCTTGAAAGTTTTCACAGAACAGGAGAATTTAAGAAGATTCCAGATCAGTTCTACTTACTGTGTTTACCAACAGTAGTCCCAA
Source organism: Patagioenas fasciata (assembly GCF_037038585.1). Classification (NCBI taxonomy): domain Eukaryota; kingdom Metazoa; phylum Chordata; class Aves; order Columbiformes; family Columbidae; genus Patagioenas; species Patagioenas fasciata. The sequence continues at coordinate 98,173,701 of NC_092520.1, forward strand.
CAATCAGGTCGCCCTATTCACCTCACACACACACAGGCTGTAGTCAATGTGCACCATTTTTCTTAGGACTGGTGGGAAATTTCTTTATTATGTACCTCCATCAGAAAAGATACCACATCAGTCGAAGTGTTTTCTCTGAAATGCCTCAAATTTATTGAATTTTTGATGAGTGAGGTGATGAGTTTCTGTGGCTGATGGACACTCCAAATTTGTTACAACAAAGGCACAATTACACATTTGGATTTTGCTACAGATAAAACCTGGTTCATTACCCATCTGTCTATGTTTTTTTCACAGGCTAAAGAAGCAAGGCTCAATTGGCAAGTGTGGCTTTTTTTCTTTATTTTCCACCCATGGCGTAGGACGAATGTCTTTTAGAAGTGGCTTGAGATATTTACTTAAGATCAAATTCTGAAATTTAGATATATATTCAGTAGTCAACTCTGCATCTATCTTTCTGTCTCTTTGAAAATGCGCCTGTGTGCAGTAAGAGCAATGCCATTATCATCTGAACTATATCCCTATTTTGTATTCCTACAGTATTGCTCAGTAGGAATCATACGTCTGATGGAAATATTCCCACTCATTTTAGTTTTGTAATCTGTTATTCATCAAGTGTTGAGCTTCTGTTCCTCAGCTTGTGCTGGGCGTCTTACAAACTATAGGTTGCTTTCCATCTAACAGCCAAGAATTCCCGGAACACTGCTAACCACTGTGGTCCTACAAGAGCAATCATGTGCTTTCCAGCATGGCTTTCAGATGAAAGGGTAATACACACCTCTCGGTAAAGCAAAGGCTTTGGTTGCTATTTAATCTGGAATACTGTAGTGTATGAGGACACACTTTTTAACTGTGAGACTCCACAGTGATAAAGGGCTTCTTTCTTCTAAGAGAACTTAATCATTGAAGAGATCTCATTTCCAGGAAAATCGTTGTCATCGATTTCTAGAAAAGATATTATTTCAAGAAGATTTAGCCTTGGCCATGTCTGCTATCTGCGTACATGCTGTGAACTCATGTTTGCTGCTAGAACAAAAGGACATGGAAGGGAAATGTCTGTGCAAATGAAATTTTCAGCCCAAGAGTGAAGAGTCTCAAAGGGTTTGGACGGCAAAGGAACAGGAAAGAAAAAAATCCAAGCCAATCTGCCTTTTCCACCCCCTCTATTTGTCAGTTGCTCCCCCTCCTTTAGCCTGTCAGATTTCACTCCCATTCTGCTGTATGGGCACATAAATCTTGCCAGAAATGCTTCACTCACTTAACACCTACCTGCTGGAGCTCAGATTCAGAGAGAGGGAGAAAAAAACAACTTCAAACCCTGGCAATTCTTATAAATCACAGTGTTGCTAATCTTTTTTCAAGAGAGTCAAATGTAAAGTCATGTTCCTTCTTGTGAAAACATTACTAGCCTGTGGGTGTCAACGCAGCCTTCTTTTCCAAGAAATCTGTTGCATCCCACAGCAACTCTAGAGAAATTGCACTCTGATGACAGTGAAGAGAGGCTGCTAGAAAAACATCACACACCAGTTCCATACAACAGCAACCTCAACAAGCACTTGTTTTTGTAAGATCAGCTCTCTCTTGTTTCACAAAAAGCAGTGCTAAACTTCACCATGATACATTTAGGGGTTTGTTTTTACAGCATCATTGTTGCGAGTTCTTTCACCATACCAAAATCACATTTTCAGCTTATTCATTCCATGCCAAGAGACACTACCCTATTTCTTTACAGCTCTCACGAAGAGTAAACAACAACTTCAGCCACCTGGCTACTACTTTTGCACGTCCTTCTACACACATTTTCTAACAGTGGGACAGTCTTCCTCGGAGAGAACATCTCCCCAGCAGCAAGTAGGTGACCTATGGGAGCTGCCCTGTTTTGATGAAGGTCTTGTCCCTTCCTGATGAAAAGACCCTCAAACCCTTGCAGAAATCCATCTACTCATGAGATCTCAGGGAGATCTCATGCTGCTCCCATGCTACTTCCCAGATTAGTATATGGAAGGTGTCCATAGACCACTTGCAGGGAAAGAGCCTTTTCCAGGAAGCGTTTTTACAACTGAATAAAGGAAACAAGAGATGTTTTATGAAGAGAGGACAGGGCCTCAGGCAGTCAGTGTCCAATACGTTACTGAAAGACAGTACCCACGAAGTACTGTACTTGCACTTGAAGTCAGAGAATATGGAACTCTTCTACGTTAAAGGTGAATTCCTCATTTTCAGAGAAGGAAGATTGTTTGAATTCATGTGAATGATGAGGAGCACCATAAACTGACCCAAGTTACTGCATTAACCAGTCTGAATCATTGGGGTTTACAATTTACTGGTGTGCATTTTGTTTTTATGTATTCATTTATTTGGACAGAGAAAAAACTTCATATATCTGTTTGGGTGTGTTGGAGTAGTGTCTAGAGCTCAGACCACAGCTTCGCCTTGGCTGTGTTTCTGTCCAAAATAATGACTCGGCGTGTGACAAGTTCATATGAAGTCATGGGGCTGTCTGAGAATGCTTCACTCTAGGCGACACTTAACCTTTCCAATCATCCAGCTTCCCTCTCTGCAGTTACCCTGCTGCCAGAGTGAAATGAAGACACCACTTTCCCAGGCTGCCCTGGATAAGCAATAGCACATACCACAGCCTGTGTCTGTCAGCCCATGCATGCACACCTCAGGCATGAACAGGCAAAGCTTCATGCCTCACAGCTCTTCATGGGCGAGTTCGCTGGCTGACAGATGTACGTGTCACCATGTGATACTTCATTACGGAAGGGTTTGTTAAAAAATAAACAACCTTTGAGCTACCACCAAAAAAAATATTTGTTGAAATGCAACTATTCACACAGAAATAAGTACGTGCTCAAGAGGACAAGAGAAAGCAACGAGCTAGTTCAGCTTAACACATTGTTCTCCACTTTAACCTCCAAATCAGCAGGAGAAGAGGCCACCTCCTACTTCTAAAGTTCACCCTCTCAGTCCATTACACAGTTGGGAGCTCTGGGGAACTGCTGCTTTAGTGCTGGTTTTGGTAAAATTTCCACCTTTTCTCTCTCCTTGTTTATGATTCCATCTCTCCCTCCCAGGTTGCAGCCTGCACTCCCAAGACCAGGGTAAAATCAGCACAAGAGCTGGCTGTGCAAAGTGGCTAGGGGTAGTGACCCCACCATGGATCTCACCAGAGTCCCCACCTCACAGCACCAGCTGGTCCCACTCCCCGGTCTTATCTCACCCTGGCTCCCCCTATGACACATCTGTTTCACAGTCCTCTCCCAAATCTCTTTCTCCTTTTCTGATCTAAAAGTCTGGGAACATTTGAAAACCCTCTTCAAAACCCATCGACAACAGGGAAGGAAAAAGGAATAGAAGGAAAAGTCACTGGAAAGCAAATGATCCAAAAGACAGAAAAAAAGCACATACATGTTTTCTAACGATTAATTGATAGATTTGGAAGAAAAAAAAAAAAGCTATTCATTGATTGCTATTAAAAATTTGTAGCAAATTGTGATCCAAATAAGAGTGTTGGAAAGCTGGCATCTGTTTTGTTCTGGTTAATTAATCCATTCTGAGACGTAACAGTCCATACCATGATTCCTTGGCAAGCTAAAGAGGCATTTCTTGGGTAAATCATAGCTCCACTGACATGACATGGTACCATGATAATTTACACTATACAAGAGCCTTTTTCACAATTTCAATTCCCTTGCCCATCATATTACAGTTTGTATTCAGGCCAGTTTTATTTTTGTGGTTAGCATCCTCATCGTTCATTATTTACACTGCGATGGAAACTTGAAGTCAAAATCAGGATGCCGGATGCAGAGCATCGGATAATGTGACAACATATGCAATGCTATTCTGAAGAGCTTTCATTCTTACTCTGCTGCTATCTGACATATTCCTATACCTAGTCCATCCAAATAGATTTTCACCAAGTGCTTAAATGGCTGAGCTTTGGCCAAGAATGCACCATGGAATTACTCACAGTGGCAGGCTAGATGAAATGTAAGCATCACCAACTCATCCAATTATTTTTCAATAGAAGCTGAGGCCAGAAGGGACTTTGTATGTCATTACTCTTGATATTCCAGACATTCTTGTTTGGAGTTTGGTTCTGCAGAAAGAAATAATAGCCTGTTTCATTGACAGCAGAGGACAAGTAAAAATTAGCACATTTTATGGGACATTTAAAAGTCCATTAGAAAATTATGTTTAGAGAGAGACATTTTTCATCGTGCAGTACAACTCTTCAGCATGTTTCAAAATAAAATATTTATGAAAAGCATGTGACTGTGCTTACCAAACATTATTTTTGAGTCACCTATAAGTTTAGAGAGATTATAAGAAAATAATATTGGAATGTGATGGAGAAAACTAGGGGGGAAGTAGCGGTAGTTTAAATTATGTCTCTTTTTTTGGCTCTGCTCACTGCAGAAGTAAATAATGGCTTACCATGAGTTTAATTTGGGTAGTGATTCACTTCTATGCTTTAGTTCACTTACTGCTCCTGTAAAACCGAACTTCAGCCCAAATCCAAACCATAAATATGGGCACCTCAGGAATTCTGGATTGCCCAAGATCTGAACCCAGGTCTGAGTTCTATAAATGAGACAGGACAAAAATCTAGATCCAAATGTCCTCAAATACTACTGCTATGCTTGTGGGTCCACATATCTTCAGCTGGGGCTTCTCTCGACTGGAAACACAATTATTATCCAAGGAACAAGGGGAGGAAAATCTCTTTAAAAATACAAAATAACAGTTGAAATTAAACTATTTCTTGAATGCATGTGGAATGTGCCTGGAAGAATCTATAAACAGAAATACCCATGAATCCAAAATTGCTTTAAATTTTTGTTGTAACTTGAGTTAAATTTCTGGATTATTCAAATTTATGTGAAATTGAGATAAACTTCCAAGATTCAGTCACTTTTAATAGCATGGGATACAGACTTCTCAAACCTGCTGTGAAAGCTGAAGCCTGGGCCAGCTTTTCATCCACAGGCTGAACTTAACATCAGTAAAAGACATCATTCTCTTTTCTCACTTCCTATAACGTTCAAGGAAAAAAAAAAAAAAAAAAGAATATGGTGGAATATGCAGGACAGCTAGAAAAATTGTTTCTGACAAACACTCTCCTTTCTCATGCTGGCACTTCCACTTCCATCAGATGCTTTGTTTTATGCATTTACCAGCCTGCGCGCACATGCCAAGTCTGCATGGGAGATACGCAGTCTCTTGACAAGCAGGATTAGCTTCAGAGGTGACCCAGGAACCTTCTCAGCAAAGTGCTTGCCTGCCACCTGTCAGAGGCTGAGCATGGCTGAGTTGGCATCTTAACCCAAACCAAACCACTGCTGCCAACTCCACTCAGGATTTTTCTAACTCCTCGTTCCAAAAAAAAAAAACCTCTCCAGCCAAAATCCCCTCCTGGCCTGCAAATATGTTCAGGCATACACCTCTGTGCTGTAAATGAAATATCTGGTGTATTACAAAACCGCACTGAAGGAGCCAACTGGAACAGAGCAGAGCTAGCACTGGGAGAAGGTGTTTGAGCTGTTGAATTTAGTGGCTGTGCATATGTCACATCCAAAGGAGCATTACACATTTTACTTCAATAGTCATGTTGGAGGGTATGAATTTATTGCCTGGTCTTTTGACACCCAATAATGGGTATTTTGAGGAGGACTTCTTCAATTGCCTGATGTGGAAGACAGCTGTCATCTTGATTGCAAAGGAAAACAAAGTTCTTGTACCATCCACTGACTTCAACAATAAGAGATGTAAGGGACTTGAGATACCACATCTAGTTCCAATATCATAGTTAATGCAGGAAAGCTATGCCCAGACCACATCTTTTCAAGTCCAGGACAAAGGAAGTGGGGACAACCTTTGAAATTGTTAATGAACACTAGTCAGAAGGCTGCAAGTTATGGGTGCCTTTGAATGTGTAAAACATTTGTAGAAGGACTGGCATGAACAGTTTAAAATTTGATATTATAATTTTTCTGCTTTCTAGATTTCAGCACTTTTTAAGGGGTCACATTAGCAAAGGGAAGAGAAAAGGGACAACATGAAAATTAAGTAGAAGGTATTTTGCATGTTTCTTAACGAACCAGGAGAGAGACTGAACCCCTTGTCATCTGGGGCAATGAAAAGATGGAAGCAGGAGATCATAAGCTTTCATTCAGAGAATCAGTTAGTACTGAGAACTGCCCCAGTCAGTGCCAACAGTCTGATTTCTGATCTTTGGTATGTAAGCATTCAGTTTTATTCCAACATAATACATGGAGTATAGACATAAAATAAACCTAAATTTCCTCAGAGAGCACTGGAAGAATATCTAGCAGTCCTGAAATGCTATGCTGTGTTTATAAAACACTGTATCAAACATTTACTGGGCAGAATTTAATATTACCATCATTTTCCTCTAGATTTTGCTCTCTGAAGAAGTCAGTAAAGAAAAGCAAAAAAGAGGGCTGTGTAATTCCTCAGGAATCATTGGTCTACTGTTTTCCTGTGGGTATGTCTCTCTACACCCAACAGACATCTGTCTGACCTGATATCAAAAATCCTGAGCAATAAAGAAAGTACTAAGCTCTTGTTAAACTTATCACACAATAATCCAAAATAAGTTCATAAATGTGAAGAGCATCTGTAAGGTCCCACAGGCCTGGGAGCACACAACCATGCAGCAAATTGTGAGACGCAGCACCTGACCATGTAAGACGTGAGGGTCATTCCTAAGAATAGTTCATACTTGCAGCTGAGCCTTGCAGACAGAAGATACTCCTCTTACTGTGTCCTGAACAGGCAGCACTTCCCCTCTCACATGCCCGAGCATGAAGCAAGAAAAGAGATTTTAAGAGGGGTAGAAAAGGGAATAAAACATCAGCTTGGGAAAGCATAGCCACTATCTGTATGAAGAAATAACAGGCTTTCCTTGACCACCTTTAGCAGGAGTCTGTTCACTTAATTTCACACTTACCATGTGTGGGTGCCTAACAGGTGGATGCTACTTCCACATATCATCCATGTGCATCTTCCCATCTTCCACAAATCAATGTCCAGCAGGCCCTTTGCCCCTCATGTCCACCTTCCCAGTGGTCTGTTCTCCCAGTGCTCAGAGTGCGTAAGAAGCTTGCATGGGTTCCCCGTTGCTTAGAAGGAAACTCCTCTAACCCAGAAGGTTTTTGGGCCCCACTGTAGTCCATTGGGACCTCACTTATACTGTGGTAATTTCCCACTTGGCCTGCAGTTTGCCTGTATGAATTCTCCACATTTGGGCTTTCCCTTCAGTCACCAACAAGGGGACACTCTTCTCCTTGGAGCTCCTGGCTGCACGGCTTACAAACAGTCTGGGATCTGTCTGGGATTTTTCCTTCATTTGATGGCCAGACACTTTGACACCTTAGGTACTGTGCTGTCATCAGTCCCCAAGGCCAAGCCTGCTGTGATGTGTTTTACTCAATACCCAATATGGAGAACCCTTGGTGGAACAGCCAACTTAGGAGAAAGTATTAGTGCTTTTCTAACATCCTTGAACAACTGTTGCCACATCCTATGGCAGACTGCAGGCCTAGCAGGCAATACTCTGTTACTCGGTGAATTTTGAGGCTGCATTGTTAGGGGACAGCAAGGGACAGCTGCTCTTTAGGTGTGGAGGGTTGACCCTGGCTAGATGCCAGATGCCCACTGAAACCACTCTATCACTCCTCCTCCTCAGCTGGACAGGGCAGAGAAAATAGAACAAAAGGCCCAAGGAGTTTTGAGATAAGGATAGTAATTGGAAGAGGTAACAGCAAAACATGGACTGAGCAGAGCTAGAGAGGGAAAAGTGGTACGATTGTAGGGCATTTCTGTTGTTGCAATTGTGGTGAAGGGACAAGGGGTGGATTGTCCGTAGATTGTCCACTTTCATTTGGTGGTGTGATGATGTTACTTTGATTTTGATGTGGGGAATTATTTTTTGTTGATGTTGATGACTGTGTGATGAATGTGGATTTTAATGGTAATTCTTAAATATGTGATTCACGGAGGCAAGGAGTGGAATGCACTGAGTTTACATGGCAACATTCTGGTAGCAGGGGCGTACAGGGCAGTTTCTGTAGAAGATGTTTGAAGCTTCTGCTATGTCTGACAGAGCCAATGCCAGCCAGCTCCAAGATGGACCCACAGCTGGCCAAGGCCAAGCACATCAGCAATGATGGTAATGCCTCTGGGATAACATATTTAAGAAGAGGGGGAAAAACTGCGCAATTGCAGCTGAAGAGAGGAGTGAGAATGCAGAGAAACTGCCCTGCAGACACTAAGGTCAGTGAAAAAGAAGGGCAGGAGGTGCTCCAGGCACTGGAACAGAGATTCCTCTACAGCTCATGGTGCAGACCATGGTGAGGCCAGCTGTTCCCTGCAGCCCATGGAGGTCCACAGTGGAGCAGATACCCACCTGCAGCCCATGCCAGAGCAGGTGGATGCCCAAAGGAGGTTGTGACCCCATGGGAAGTCCATGCTGGAGCAGGTTCCCAGCAGGACCTGTGGCCCCTTGGAGAGAGAAGCCCACGCTGGAGCAGGTTTGCTGACAGGACCTATGACTATGTGGGGAGACCATGCTGGAGCAATCTGTTCCTGAAGGGCTACAACCCATGGAAAGGACCCACACTGGAGCTGTTCATGAAGAACTGCAGCCCATGGCAAGGACTCTCATTGGAGAAGTTCATGGAGAACTGTCTCCTGTGGGAGGAACCCCATGCTGGAGCAGGGGAAGAGTGTGAGGAGTCTTCCCATGTGGAGAAAGGAGCATCAGAGACAACTTGTGATGAACTGACTGCAACCCCCACTCCCCATCCCCCTGCACTGCTGCAAGGGAGGAGGCAGAGAAATTGGGAGTGAAGTTAAGCCCAGGAAGAAGGAAGGGGTAGGGGGAAGGTGTTTTAAGATTTAGTTTTTATTTTCTTATTACCCTTTTCTGATTTGATTGGTAATAAATTAAACTAATTTTCCTAAGGTGAGTCTGTTTTGACCATGACGGTAGCTGGTGAGTGATCTCTCCCTGTTCTTATCTCGACCCACAAGCCTTTCATTTCTCTCCCCTGTCCAACTGAGGAAGGGAGTGATAGAGCAGCTTGGTGGGCCAAGGTCAGCCCACCACACTAGAGAATGGGAGCCAGGAGCCCAGCCTCCTAACAAGGCATCTGTCAACTCCAGGGCTTATTGGACTCCCTGTTCCCTGGACAGGCAGAAAAATAACATAACAAAAAGAGAAAAGCGTGGCTGTTTCGTGACTGAAGGAACCAAGTTAATTCATGGTAGCATCTGAAGAGCACAAAGAGAGGGTCAAGGGCCATGCAGGCAGGTGTGGGGATGGAGTATGGCATGAGTAGAGGAGGAAGCTGAAGGATGCAAGATGGTGTTCTTAGAAGTGGCAAACTGTAAAGTTGGTTCACCTGCTATAGCTGAGCACATGTTGAGCACACCTTGTGCTTTGTAGCAGGTGAAACCCTGGCTAGCAGCTTTGTGGAAATGGGAACTGCACATCCTCCTGTTTACTTCTTGCATAATAGCACGAGATCTCTCCTCTCTGAATCATCTTTCTGCCTATAGTTGGATAAAAAGCAGTCCTGCTCTTGTTCTTTCTCTTTTTACCTATGGATGGGAGTAAAGAGCTCTTTACCTCTCAAGCTCCGAATCACTGGGCTTACATTGAATATATCAAACTCCACTTTAAGAAAATGCAAGATATAGGAAATGTTCACAACAGTCAAGAAGGATAGATTATCACATCAGACAGTCTTGGCAATATTTATAATTTTCCATGCATTTATACATTTCATGTGGTGCAGCTGATGTACTATACAACCCAGAAAAAATAAGTTGGCCCAGCTTGGAAACATCTTGTATACTTCAAGGTATTTGCCTAGGCTCACAAAGCTCATTTTCAGTTTTGCTTTAAAATTCTACAGGGACGCAGAACTAACCACACACCAGCTATTCCAGATGAGACAATGTGGTATTTAAAAGTTTAATATTGTAATCTTAAACCTGTAACTTGGGTCTGCTCACCCTAATATACTTTCCTTGGAGCAATCTTTTATAATCATCTTTAGGAACTGCACATGCACTGTACATGAATCTTGTCCTTAATCTTGTATTTTCTATAAAATTTGTAAAAAGCTAAAAATAAGTAGTAATTTTACCTGTTTATGCACAATATAAACCCCAAATATGTATTTTTAAAGGCCTGCGTCGAAATACTGAAGCAGATGAAAAATACCAACATGTATAGAAATCAGATAATGTTTTCAGCTTGCTATTTTTTTAAATGAAACTGGTTTGGTATGAGAGTACAGGTAGAGGTTTAATACTCTTCCAGATAGGTTTTATGGTTTTTGATACATGAGTGACAAAACATTCCTTTCAAGAGAATGAAATTCAAAGTATTTTATTTTTCTCCCTAGCGCAGCCTCTTTACTCTAGCTAAAGCACATGATGATGAATAGTAAATGCTTTTATCTGGTTACTTGGCCAAGCTTGCAGAGAAATCTGGATCTTATCCCTGACAGGTGAGTTTCTGGACTCACTAGGGTCAAACTCCCAGCTGATGCAGAGAGCCAGAGACTAGTTATGTTGTAGGCATCTGCCGTGCCCTGCCACTTTTACAGAACAGCAGGTAAGTAACTGCAGGGCTGTGGCACACACATAGTCCTGCTTTCAGCCCCAGATGATTTTCTTTGCAGCTTGCCTAAGGAACTGTCTGTCTCCCGCCCTGTATAGTCTCCCCTCCTCTCCTCTTTTTCCTTCTCTCCCAAGCCCTGATGAAGCACGATGTTTCTGTTCAAAACATGCTCCCATTGTTTGCCCTGTAGCACACTGAGTGCAACACAATTCATTTCCTTGATTCGGTTCAGGAAGAGCATCAAGCCAGACACTTGAAGAGGTCCATATGTATAGTCTGTCAAAGAGAAGACTGAATATTGTTTTATTATAAGTACCTCATGTGCTTTAATCAAGCAGAAGCCAAACATCAATCTGAGAGTTAAATCTGGAAAAATTCAAGTGAGAAATAAGGCACAATGTCTTAAGATAATTATTAATTATTTGCACAAACTACCACGTGAAGAGATTAATCCTTTATCTCAAACCCAAGTGCCTTTCTGGAAGACATGCTTTAGGCAAATACAAGATACAGAACTCGGGTTAAGGGTAGCTGGGTGAAATTTTCTAGAAGTCAGACTACTAGTTTATTTGGCCTTGTAGTGCATGTATCTACTAATGACCTGGTTTAAAACTGTATTTCACTTGAATACAAAGGATTCAAGGCAAAAAAATATGCTAAAAGATTAAAAAGTCAATCTGTAGTTTGTATCATTCAGAGCTGGTAAGCCACAAGAAAAGATTATAATATTCTCTTCACCATGGAAACACAAATACTCTGAAGAAATCAAAATGTTGGTTGTTTTGTGATAGAAAACAAAATGGGACATGAGGGCTGTGAAGTGAGTCGTTTAAAATGAAAAAAAAAAAAAAAAGAAAGAAAGAAAAAAGAAAGAGTGGAGGAAATTTGGGTGACTTTGTTACAGGCAGCATAAAAAGACCCAAGGACGCAGTTTGTAAAATGCATCTGATAATCAGAATGTGAGGAAGACATAAAAAAATACGTTTCTTGGGAAAGATACTGGTAAACCCCACAGACCACACTCAGAAAGCCAGGCATGCAATAGCAAGTCAAGGAGGAAGGTTGTAAGGTAGCATGACAAGATGGAAGATGAAGAAAAATAAAAACCAAGCTGTACAAAAAGCTGGTTCAGCAGTTACTAGATTGAAAAAATTATACCGTTTCACAAACCTGAACTGATTTTAAAAACATTAGTTTCTGTTACAGTGAAAGGACAACAGTGTGACGCTGTTGGTGGCTATTTTCAATGTAGCAATGTTTTCTATTGCTAAGACACAGATGCGGTATTCCTGATTGTCTGAACCTGGTTATCAGCGAATATTCTATTAGAAGTAAATCTATAAACTGACTATTTCACTGTGGATACAGAAATCAATGTCACAAACTTGAGGGGCTACATACAGAGAAGGACAGCTATAAATTCAGAGCTACTATGTTGGTTTCTGGGAGACCATGGTTCCAGCTTCTGCTCCAGCCTCCATTCCCAAGCATCCCTAAGCAGATGTTTTGTTTGGGAAAGACCTATGTGAATTCAGCCCTCTACAGTGCAAACACCTACACATGAGAAAATTATTTGGATGCCCTTTACTGTTGATGGAGAGACGGGCACTGTGGCATGTCTCAGCTTATTTACATGCCTGAAAAAGGTCAGACAACTTGTGCCCAAGAAGCGCCTCTGTGGCTCTGCTGACCCTAGAGTCTAGATGAGACATATGAAGTCAGGCAGGATGAATCCTGCATTTAGCCTCCATACTTCGATTCCTTAGACACATAGCAGTATTTCTGTATCTTGCTGAAATATCACTAGGATAAGTCCACTAACAGCTGTGGGAATGTTACTGAGCCGTGGACCGGTGAAGCGGGGTGACACCATGAGAGAAAGAAAACTAGAATTAGCAGTTCTCAGAAAGAGATGGATCACTACCTGTTCATTACCCTATATGCCTTAAGTCTTTTGGTCTATGAATTATGAAGTTGTACAGTCTCATTTCTCTCCAACGACTCCCAACTTCCAAAGGAAGCTGATAGCAGCTTGTCTCCAATAGTCCTCAGTTTCCAGTACATTTTTGCTCTCCCTCGATTAATGTTTTTCCTCTTTGAAAAGGTTATCTTCACCTTCTTGGATACTGTTTCATTTCTCCCTGCAGTAAATCACGAATAAGTTGGAGTAAGTAAGGCCCGAGGCCCCTTTCACCCTTAGCAGCTTCTGGGAGGGTTTCCCAAAATCAGGGGACACTACTGAGGGATAATGGGGATTAGGTAAGTACCTTCTGCCTTGGCTTTTTTTTTTCTCCTCTTTTTTCCTCAAAGTAACCCTGTCAGTTAGCCAATATTGGGTAGCCTGAGGGTTGTTTCCATATGGAAAAGAAGTTGGTGTTGGAGCTGTGTGCTTTGGTGCTTTGTGCTTTGTGCTTTGTGCAAGGCTGGTTATTGATAGAGGATGTCAGGAGCCCCATTTCTCTGAACTCAGCATGGACGGACAATAAGGCTCAGTTTCTATTTCAAGACTCTTTTCAACACAGTCCATAACACAAGTTCTCTTTCCCTTGATATCTCTCTCTCTCTCTCTCTCTCTCCACAGCTTCATCTTAACAGCAGATGACGAGTAATTTTTTGATGTGTCCTCATTTTCCATCTCTCTATTTCTTTTGCTGCAGACGGGACATGCACACTTGGCTGGTATTAATTCAGTCCCTAGGTCTTTTTGTTCTGTGTTCTCATTCAGGCTACCATTTACATGGGTTTCTCTCAAGAGGAACAAAGAGAGCATTAATTTTTCCACTGTTTCACTGACTAGAAGGCGTTAAGCTCAGCAGATTTGAAGCAGAGATGTGACTGCATATGTATCAAAGGCAAAATATGCTGAGGGCCATTCACTCATCAAGATAATAGCACCTCAGCTATAACTTCCTCAGTTTCTCCACTTGACTTGCTGGCATGTGCAATGACAAGTTTGTTTCCTAATACAGATGAGTTCCAAGCCAAAAACTCCCTGTTCTCAAAGCTGTGTCATACTGGTTTATGTCCGCTTGAGATGCAACTTTCTAAGGGTACAAATTCAAAAAACAGGAAATAGTTCTCCCAAACATAGAAGGGTATTTGTATGAAAATGCCAAAGTACCTATACAGTTCTCTTTCTATACAAAAAAGACTACTTTATTTTGTCGTTAAATTGCTTGTTCTTGTGTGGTATGGCTAAACTACATCCTAGCTCAGCGTTCTGGAAGGCCATGCATAATGGATAGGTGGACACTGAGCAGACCCTCAGCAACTCATAAGATAATGTGAGACAGAGTATGCAGGAAAGCATATGCAAAAGCTTCAGTTCAGTTCCTATGTGAGCAGAAACTGCTATTTTGTTTATTACTTATTTTCCAGGTTGGCTTGCAAGTTGACTGTTTCCTGTCGTACTGAACCTCCACATTTTGAAGAGCCTCATAAATCAGACCTGTGATAGAGTAGCATATAGAACTGAACTGTCCAAATACAATTTTTTAAAAATCAGGTCATGTGTATGAAAACAGTGACACAGTAGAAAGAAGAGGAGAGAACAGCGGGGGGAGTGGAAAATAAAAGTATATCTTTTTCTCATTCAGCCTGAGTAAGAAATTCAGAAGAGGAAGAGGGAGGCAAGAGGAAGACAGAACTAGAACAAAACTATTTCAAGCTCCTTTATGATTGACAATCTTTATTATTTACATATAAAACCAGACTGGACAAAGCACTAAAAATACACCGTATCTTATTGGGAACAATCCTATACCAGCAGGGAAAGGCAGCGGTTGACATAAGTGGCCTTTTTCTATCATTAGCCTCTGTGATTCCGTACCCATTTCATCCACAGCATGTATGCTTCTTACAAGTCTCTCTGTAATAATAGTACCAGAAATACAATCCACCGTAGTGCTCATTCTCTACACTACTGAGGAACTGGCACTTTTTAATGCTTGACATATTGGTATGGGCATTGATAACAGACACCCTGATGCTCCTCTCTATTCCACCAGTTTTATACCAGAATAATTCAAGCAGAAAAAGATGTACAAGCAGAATATCCCATGCAAGTTTTGGGGTAATTTCTGCTGACAAGAACAGATGACACATCTTCCTACAAAACTCCTGGAGAAGATGAGCACCATTATCTGCCATTGATGTACACACAACTTACTTATCAGCCACTAAACAACTGCCTTGACTTTTCCATTTTCTGCCAGTTCTCCAGGTCCCGAGTTACCTGTCTTGATTATACTAAAGGTATCTTGTTAGTCTTGCAGCAGAAACTATTTTTACAGGGTAAATTCCCCTAACCTGATACTAATAGGGAATCTTCATTATCAAAAGTATAAGCCCTATGAAGAGCTTCAGTTAACATCAGATTAGTCCGTAAAGCACTCTCTGGGAAAGTAGAAGGCCATAGAGGGGACCTGCTGTAGGTTTTGAACCCTGTCCAGCACTTGAGTATCATATACTGTCTTTCCCTTTTGACGTCACCACCTAGCAGGAGACTCCAGCTTAAGAATGAGAGTACTCTAACTGAAGATAAAGCATTCAGGAACTCTGTTTAGTCAGGTTTTTTTTTGTTTCAGGCTCTTCCCACTGAGGTTATCTGAAGATAACCTGTGATGTGACTTTCTAGTTTCTCTGTATTATTAACGAACTGAACTGGTATGGCACGCAGTTCTATGCCAGGCAAGTATTATCTAGGTTGACATCCATTCAGCTTCTCATTGCAGGCTTGTGGCCTTGCTGTTCAGTGTGACCAGTCCTCAGGGAGAGGGGGACCTTTGGGCTTGGCTGGCCCACATTTCTTATTGCAGATGCTCTTGCAGCACATTGTGAAGTCCAAAGGTCAACCCAAATACAAACGATAGTCTTAAAAAGTTTTGTAACTCCAAACCAGCACCATTTCAGCTCAAAGAAGAGATATGCTCTATGCACATATTGTCCAAGAGTCCATTTAGCACCTTCCCTCAACTGGAAAAAGATTACTGTTATGTGAGAGTTAGAGTAGGTTGCCCTTAACACATTAATCATGAACTCACTCCAGTTGCTTCTGACCCAGTTGTATCAGTTTAATGAGAGAATAAGAGTACTCCTTGTGAAAGTGTACACTTCCTACTCAAGCTGTCTAGCCTATGATGTTTGACATTCAACTTGACTGATGATTATTGCAGCGTTACGTGCATGGATGGGTGTATCAAATGCCTGCTGCTTCCTCCACTTGTGTTTCGGAATGCAGGCACCTGTCATGCCACGACTTAACAGTGGGAGCAGCAGCCAAGGCAGCTTGTGCAAAAGTCCTGAAATGCCATGTTTTACAAGCTGAAATATGGTGTGATAACTCCAGGAAGTTGGTTCATACTTTGGATAGGTGAATAAGAGATGAAGCAAGTGCATGGGTAGGAATGAATGAATGATTTAAACCAACAGTTCAGAAATGCAAAGCAGAGGTGTCAGGTATCTAGAAAAAGCTGAACTGGACTGTACTCCATCATCAACAAAAATATGCGTGCTCTGAATGCTACCAAGTCCTGGATTTTGATATGAAATTTTAGGTCACCACACAAAAAAGAAAATCTCTCCAAATTAATTTTCACCAACACTTCTGTAATTTAACAACTTACCAGTTGCATAATAAAATGAAACTGGGCATGCTGCTCCACATTTGCACTTTGGTTTATTTACATTTTGCATAGGTGCCCAAAGATCATCAGACTGATTGATGAGAAATTTACACTATCCTTGAACGTTCTTAAACTATGAGAGGTTCTCGGACAACTGAGGTATTGTCACACAAATGCTGAGAGAGCCACAGGGTTTTTTAATGTTCTTTTCTTAGCTAATGAGATTTGTGTATTCCCACTGTATGTGCATTTTTAATTATGTGCAAATATGAGTACTTGGCAATACTTTTCAAACCTGTTCATCAATTTAAAAGAAAAAAAAATATAACAAGAAGAAGAAAAGAGATGTCAAAAATACAAACTTCAGTGAAATTCATTAAAACAGGCAGAAAAAAGACCTAATTAAAATCTACAGGGCAGAAAAGAAAGGGCAAGAGGTAGAAAAAGAATGAGAGACTATAAACATCTAGCTATGGGGATAGCTTCAGTTGCAGTTCATATCTTTGTAAAAATGAAGTTGATCAAGCTTAGAACAAAAACCACAGTAAACTAGGTTTCTTTTATTCCAGTGCTTGGGGAGTTACTTGGGGTTTTGGTTTCTTTATGCAATGACATTTTCCTGCGTATTATTCCTTACACATACTACTCCGCTACATATAAAAGGGATTTAAACAATGGGAGGCTGGAATATTTAATGGATAAATTTAGAAGTGAGTGAGGGATTCTGTTGTACCAATTGGACTTTACCATCTTCCTTTCTTTGGCATCTGGAGAAAAGTCCATTTAAAAAAGCAGGAAAGCATGACAAAGTAAACCACAATTTTTTCCCTACTGAGAGCTTCAGACATACAAATGAGTTCTCGCCAGATAGTGAGATTGTATCACTTCCAAACAACTGACTCAAAAAAAAAAAAAATGCAGGCACCTTGAGAGTCCTCTCAGACTCAAAATTGCAGATATTATTTTGCAGAAGTGAGCTTTGCTTTTGGATTACAAATGTTTATGCCAAATTTCAGTTTCAAATGCTTTTGCCTGTGTGTGAGTATGTGTGAAATTATTAATCCTTGAAAGCAGGGATTCATAATAATGGAGTTATTGACATTTTATTGGCTCTAACATTGCAGATGTGGTACTAAGGACAAGAAATATTCCCACTGCTTGATGAAAGGGGTTCCCAGGAAACACTAGCAGTAATCATTCTTCAAGCAGAAGATGTTTTCTGTCATCTGGTTCTTGACAACTATAAATAAAGGACTTAGTCTGATTTGTATACACTATTTCTACACTGTAAGAGACCGAATGATGTACTACACTGTTTGCAATGAAATCCATACACACAGTGATGAGATTATAAACAAAGTATGTATGCACCACAAATGTTTGTGTTTTAAGCAGTGCTGGGAAGCAGAGGTTCACAACTGCACTTGTTGGCCTTGGCTAATGCAGAAACTCCATTTCTTGTGCTGTAGCAAAAGTGTTTCAGGGACAAATGTCAATACACAGGCAGAAGATTAAACCAGTATTCGTTTGCTAGCATAAAAGAACTGTTATTAAAAGCTATCAAAGCAAAATGCTACCACTTTTTTTTTTTTCTCTGCTATGTCAAACTAAGCTATTTGAAAACAAAAATATAGACAAAACAGTACAGTACTTATCCCCAAGCCTGGAAGATCTCTAAATGTAGGAACAGCATTCCCTTGGAGACCAGGGGAGTTGGAGAGCCTCTGCAGGGTATGGTACCCCTCCTTGAACTCACAGCCCAGCTCTGGTCTCCTGTTCCTCTGCAACAGCAATGAGTTGGGAGCCCACCAGGAAAGGTTCAGAAGAGATAAACAGTGAAATCTTCATTATTAGGGGAAAGAAAAACTTTGGAAAAACCTTTACTTCACAATGCAGTGTGATTCAGTGGGCCCTGAACTAGCACTGCTGCAAGTCAGACAGCCCAGCACCCTCCTCAATGGGGATAACAGCCTAGCCCCACATGGGCAAGGTGCCAAACGCAAGCTGCTGGATTCTCTCCAGCAGGACTACAATGATGCAGCTATGCTGCTTCCCATCCAGAGACAGCAGGACTGCAAGCACCCCTATAGTGAGTGCCTCTGGTGTGCTCATGGTCTCTGGACAGCAAGGGTGCTCTGCACACCCCAAGAACAAGAGTCAATGACATGCTCTGACATGGGGAGCAGAGATTTTCCCTTCCCTTCCCTTCCCTTCCCTTCCCTTCCCTTCCCTTCCCTTCCCTTCCCTTCCCTTCCCTTCCCTTCCCTTCCCTTCCCTTCCCTTCCCTTCCCTTCCCTTCCCTTCCCTTCCCTTCCCTTCCCTTCCCTTCCCTTCCCTTCCCTTCCCTTCCCTTCCCTTCCCTTCCCTTCCCTTTTCTTTAGGTCTGGCCATTTCATAACCACTTAGGAGGAAAATTATAAACATAAGCCACAAAAACATAAAGAAGGTAGCAATCCAATACTCTGCATTTGAACATTTATTTTTCTGTCTTTCTTCTTATTCAAGCTCTTTTTTATATTCTGTGGCCTGAATCAGCATGGGTTCCCTCTTTATCATCTCTGAGTTCCCAGGAAAGCACTTTCCTCTTCCCTTCTTTCTTGCTGTAGGATTATGGACATTCAGTCACGTGGAATTCATCGCCTGTGTGGTTGCAACACGAGACAGAGCAACAGCAGACAAAGAGTGAAAAATAAAAACTGAGAAAGTTATATCTGCCAATATTCTCATGAATAAATCTGTAATGAGGTTACATCTTCATAACCATACCCCAGCACTGGAAGACTATGCACATCTTTAAAAGCAGATTTAACTCTCTGGTCATTCCCCTCTGAACACCTGCAGTTCAGACTTGCAGAAATTTTTACACAAAGAAAGACCTTCACTGCATCATAGCAGTATCTGTTTGCAAGCAAATGACCACACTGGGAAGAGTGATTTCCCAGGCTATCTAATGACTATATCAGCATGGATGTGTCATTGCTGTTCTCACAATGTATCACAGAGCCTTGCACAGTCATGTGAGAGTGAGTGAGAAATCAGCTGAATTTATTCAGAAGGAATGGGATCATTAATATGAACTCTGTGATGAACTGTTTGTAAAGTCATATGCAGGGTTCTCTGTTTAGATGCTTATTATTCAGCCAAGCCCTAGTAAAGCTCAGCTGTCTCCACTGAGCACAATGCAAATAGAAAAACATTTTCCCCATCCTGTCAGTGTAGTCCATAATTTAAGCTGATCATACCTTTCCATTTTTCACAGAACTTTTCCACAATGTGAACAGAGGCAATTAAACTGTTATTAAAATGTGCTAGATGAGGAAACAGAGGCAAGCTGGCCAGAGCTGCTTGGAGATGGAAGCCCCATTGTTCTCTGGCATCTCCTGAGTCTGCTCAAAGCATGAGAAAGCAAGCAGATAATAACAGATTTCTGCTGAAACAAGGAACGTATCAGTCAGGGAAGTTCTGCACAGAATTTCAAGCTCACGCAAGGAGGTTTTCTTGGAAAGTAGCTTTCTCTTTGAGAGATATCCAGATAAAACCAGCATTGGCAGGATATGTGGAATCTCACCCACCCCATGATGCTGCATTGTATGCAAAAGGAAATTTTAGTCAGCAGAGGGGAGGGTGGAAAAAAAGAAGCATCAAGCTGGCTGTTGCTGGAGGAATAGATCCCAAGTGACATGACATACTCCTGCTGCCACAAGCCAACCAGTATTGCCTCTGCCCCATCATCCACCTTAGAGCATGGTAAATGCTCTTCCTTTCCCTACTGCCAAGGACTTGTTTGCTAATGGACTGGTGACAGATGGGTAAGAACATGTGTTGTATTTTTGTCCTTTGCTTTATTTCTAAAAAACCAAACCCAACTGAAGGAAAGCAAAGGTCACTCCAGTCTTCAAAAAGGGCAGGAAGGAGGATCCAGGTAACTATAGACCGGTCAGCCTCACCTCCATCCCTGGCAAAATGATGGAACAACTTATCCTTGCTGCCATCTCAAGGCATATCAAGGATAAGAGGGTCATTAGGGGCAGTCAACATGGCTTCACCAAGGGGAAGTCATGCTTGACAAACCTCATTGACTTTTATGAAGACATAATGAGGTGGATAGATGATGGCAGAGCAGTGGATGTGGTCTACCTTGACTTCAGTAAAGCATTTGACACAGTCTCCCACCAAATCCTTACAACTAAACTGAGGGAGTGTGGTCTGGATGATCGGGTAGTGAGGTGGACTGCGAACTGGCTGAAGGAAAGAAGCCAGAGAGTCGTGGTCAATGGGGCAGAGTCCGGTTGGAGGCCTGTATCTAGTGGAGTGCCTCAAGGGTCGCTACTGGGGCCTATATTATTCAATATATTAATCAATGACTTGGATGAGGGAATAAAGTGTACTATCAGCAAGTTTGCTGATGACACCAAGCTGGGAGGAGTGGCTGACACGCCAGAAGGCTGTGCTGCCATCCAGTGTGACCTGGACAGGCTGGAGAGTTGGGCAGGGAAAAATTTAATGAAATATAACAATAGAAAGTGTAGAGTCCTGCATCTGGGCAGGAACAACCCCAGGTTCCAGTATAAGTTGAGGAACGACCTATTAGAGAGCAGTGTAGGGGAAAGGGACCTGGGGGTCCTGGCGGACAGCAGTATGACCATGAGCCAGCACTGTGCCCTTGTGGCCAGGAAGGCCAATGGCATCCTGGGGTGTATTAGAAGCGGGGTGGTCAGTAGGTTGAGAGAGTTTCTCCTTCCCCTCTACTCTGCCCTGGTGAGACCACACCTGGAATATTGTGTCCAGTTCTGTGCCCCTCAGTTCAAGAAGGACAGGGAACTGCTGGAGAGAGTCCAGCATAGGGCAACAAAGATGATTAAGGGAGTGGAGCATCTCCCTTATGAGGAAAGGCTGAGGGAGCTGGGTCTCTTTAGTTTGGAGAAGAGGAGCCTGAGGGGGGACCTTATTAATGTTTATAAATATATAAAGGGTGAGTGTCACGAGGATGGAGCCAGGCTCTTCTCAGTCACAACCAATGGTAGGACAAGGGATAATGGGCTCAAACTGGAACACAAGACGTTCCACTTAAATTTGAGAAGAAACTCCTTCTCAGTGAGGGTAACAGAGCACTGGAACAGGCTGCCCAGGGGGGTTGTGGAGTCTCCTACTCTGGAGGCATTCAAGACCTGCCTGGACACATTCCTGTGTAACCTCATCTAGGTGTTCCTGCTCCAGCAGGGGGATTGGACTAGATGATTTTCCGAGGTCCCTTCCAACCCCTAACATTCTGTGATTCTGTGAAACTACACCAAAAAAAAAAAAAAAAAAAAAAAACAAACCACACACCACACCCCCCCCCCCCCAATAAACAGCAACAACAAAAAACCAGAACCCTTGGGAAGAAACAAATACCATCTATTCATCCATTCCTCTGCAGTCTAAGGAAATACGGGCAATCCCCTGTTGACTTAAATAGCTGTTTTCAAAGAGAAAACAAAACAAAAACAAAAAGCCACCAAACAATCAATCAAAACAAACCAAGCTACAGTGTCCTGTTAGGTGAAATGCAACAATGCAACATTAGGCTTTCTTCCGATTTGTGCAAGAAATGCAGTCATGTAACAGCCTTAGGCACATCAAAGCGATGTTCCACAGCTGCTGCTGATCAACAGTAAACAAGGCCACCACAGTTGTAGAGTGAGGACATAAAATCAATATACCTCAGGTCTGAGTGAAAAATCTAGGTTGGAAAGCAAGGCAAATACATGAACAAAGATACAATTGAGCTGGAGAACTGCACAGTGAATGCATTTCAGTCTTTATTTCTCCCTTTCTTAGTGTCCACAATCACAATGGCTTTTCTTCCTAGGCCTTTCACAGATCTGCCAGAGATATCCCAGGCAGAAATGTATGTGCCCACATAGGATACTGCATACTCAGAGGTCTTTACCCATCTTCAGTGCATTGGACTCACTATGCTCACTATGCAGAACATCTGCATAGGATTCAGATTTCCCAGCTGTGTCTTCTTTTTCTACTCGGAAACTCTGTCCAGACAGGATCTGAAAAATACGTGTCCATTTGGCCTAAATTTCTAGATGTTCATCAGTCCAGAAGAAGTGGTATTTCCAAACAGAAAATGAGACAAGATAACAAAACACACATGGCAGCTGTACCTCTTCCAACACAGGCAGACTGGATGCATGCTCCCCTGGGAAGACTTTAATCTTTATACCTCTGTTTCAATAACTTCTATTGCAAACTGGAGCCCATTGTATCAATTCACCCTTGTTTCAGAAAATCTCAGCCCAACTTTGCTTCTAGGTTGCTGATAATGAACCCTGACTGGCAGCTGAGGAAATTGGAGTGTGTTGCCTAACTGGAGGGTCTTGGAGAACCAAAAAGTAGTTCCATAACCCAGACAGTGGTTAGTATTCAGGTGTGGGGCTTGTCATACATGTGAGGGATGTCTCAGTAGAAAGAAATAGAGACCAACCTTAAATCCAGAGCACAGATCAAAGAAATGTGTGTTTCTGAAGCGTTCTCTGGAAGAGCAAACCACACCGCAAGAGCAGCAGGTATGTTTGTGGTAGAGCAGATGTTTCCTGGGAGCACGTCTGTCACTCTGCTCAAGCAGAAAGGCAGTCATACCAATAAGTCAACAAAATCCCCTCCCAGAATAAAAGTTCAAAATGAAAATAGAATAGGTGAATGTTTGGGGTTTATTTCCCCCACATTTTCTTGTTCCTTTTTCTCTCATTAGCTACGTTAGACCTGTTTGAAGGATTTTTTATTATTATTATTCATTCCCTTCCTATCCCTAGCATTCTGTGATTCTGTGATTCCGTGATATGTTTCATGAATGCAAAAACATGTGCAAAATGTGCAAGTTATGGATATACTAGACACACAAATGGCAGTTGCCAAAGCCGGGAGGAGAAAAGTTTCTAAAAGCTAATAGTTTCATAGTTTCACTTGCACTTTGTTTGCTTGTTGTTGTCTGGTATGTAGTAGATTCTGGTAAGAATCCCCAAAACTGATGTTTTTATGGTTTGAAGCACTCTGTATGTTATTTATGTCAGAATCAATAGAACAGTTTATATTAAAAAAAAAGTGTTGCAGCAGTCAATTGAAATGGCAATTTGTATGCAAGCGGAACTGATCAATCCAATAAAAATGATTGCAAAGCCTCCTGAGCCTTATAGAAATACTTCCAATAAGCACATTTTTAATTTTAAAAATATAGAGAGAGATATAGCAGCATAGGATTCAAACGGAAAGCAAATCTTTTCTGAGTAACTGAGGAAAAGAATTTACACTTTGATTAAAACCTAATTTCATTCAACTATTTATGGGGTATGGATATTTTAGTAAGGACTGATGTTTATTTTTGAATCCTGGATTGTTCACTCAGAACCCATTTGTCCATACAGTTATTTCAGGAGGAAATGTCAAACTCTGGAATAACTTCTCTTCCCAGACTTAAGGAAATAAGGTGCATCTTTGGGCTTTGTCCTGGTCAGAGAAGGAAGATGAGGGAAAAGTATTTCCTTTCACTCAACACTCCTTTAACTCATCAGTGCTCAGAGTCAGGCTCAGGCCATACTCAGCCTAACCCAGATGTGACTGTAAGAAATTTTACTTCTTATATGTCAGAAAGGGTCTGAAATACCAGTCTAAGAACACAACTCTTTCTCTTAAAAAAAAAAAAAAAAAGAAAACCAAACCAAAACCACAAACAAAACAAAAACAAAAACCCAAAACCAAACAAACACAAACGAAACCAAGCAAAAACAAACAAAAAAAATACAATCAGAAAACCCCCACCAAAACCAAAACCAAACAAATTTTCTGGAACAGAGACTACAATGGAAAGCAAAGCACACAGCTGGTACCAGTTCAGCTGAGTCAGCACTAGTAGAAAAAATTTGAAGGACGCCTCTTTAGATACGGGCGATGTAACTCCTCCTTCCTTC
The DNA here is from genome assembly GCF_037038585.1 of Patagioenas fasciata. Taxonomy (NCBI): domain Eukaryota; kingdom Metazoa; phylum Chordata; class Aves; order Columbiformes; family Columbidae; genus Patagioenas; species Patagioenas fasciata. The sequence goes on from NC_092520.1 coordinate 98,197,949, forward strand.
TGATTGTGGGACGGGCAAATTTATAATAGGACTCCCTCATTCAAGTTAAATCATGATTGGTTTTGTTCCAGCTTCAGAGGTTGGTTTATGACATTATTGGGTACATGGTGATACAGCAAGTGTGACCTGCAATGTGTCATTATCTTTGCGTGAAGCGAATGGGCACTTGCCTTGCTGCATCTATGTCAGTAGCTGATCAAAGGCAAAAGCATTGGCATTTGCTATGCATTTGACATCCGTTTTCTCGCTGTAACACTGAGTCGTGTTGCGACAACCTGCTTACACATCATCTCTGGGTAGGTGAGGAACGCTCACCAGAGTGTTCTTAGGTCACAAGATGAAAGAGTCACTTTTATGCCATGGCCCAAGGTTTTTCCTTACACTGAAACATTCAAATAGATGTCTGCTGGTTTGCCAGTTAAAAGGAAACCTAACTTGCTAATACTCGCTTATAAAGGAAGTCCTCACTCAGGTTTCTCAGACATAGACAGCGGGTTTGTAAATCATTTCCAGACTATGATCTGATTCAGTGTCTATGGGATTCATTTTTTAAAATACAATTTCAGTGAATGGACTCTCTTTTAACTCACCTTAAATTGATAAGTTTCTGTGTGAACCTAGATAAAACAGCCTCCTGCTCACTCAACAAAGACATGTGCCCACCCAAACTCTGTTGCCTGTTGGTGAGAAAGGCAGAGTAGGCAGGTTACAGAGCTGGTTGTTGTAGGAGCCATTTCTTCCATCCACTGCCATTCCTCCAGCCTGTGGTGAATCATGACTATTAGCTGTACAATAATTACATCAGTAAGAACAAAACCGTAGAACTGAGGCCTCCCCACCATGGTCACAAGCCCAGATGATGGAGACAAAACAAGAAGTGTTGCCACTAGTCACCATCAGGCAGACTTAGGCTTGCATATTTGTGGGGTACATAAAATGAATGACCTTTGGTGTGATACACACTTAGTCATTAGTATACAAAACCTAGTCATTCAGCCTACTGCTTCTCCTACATTAGCAAACTGTTTTCATATTCCAGAAAAGAAGTGTTCCTGTGAAGTCATCCCTCCCAGGCTGCTCTCTTTTCCTAGATTTTAGCCCTTTCAACTTGAGACCAAAACTCCAAATAGCAGCATGAGAAAAGCAGTCATTAGAGACATATTTAATTAACCTCTAACATCTAAACTCACAGGTACAAGGCTAGTCATTCCTGACATCGAGGTTGCAAGTAACATATGGCAGCATGACATAGATTTGTGTGAAACATGAATAAATGAATACCTAAAATGAGTGAACAAGCCCACAGTGAGAAGTAGGTGAGGTAGCCTGGAAGATGAGATCAACCAGTTATCTTTTGACATTGCAGTATTGTTTTTGTGAGCCATTTCTTTACTGAGGAGATCCAGAACAAATTCAAACGCCTGCTCATGACCATCACCAAAGATGGATATGCCTTTACTAAAAGTACTTATTTCCTCCTCTGCTGCTTAGTGATGTGTTCCATCAGATTTAAGTCTGCTAGAAGGTCAAGGAGGCTGAATCAGATGTCAGCTTCACAAAACCAGTCTGAAGAAACTCCCTCTGATTTTATCTTCCAAAAGACAGAGTTGTTATCACAAGCTCTCAAAATTCAACTCGTATGTGCAGTAACTCATGTCGAAGTATTGCCAGTACATGCTTGCTTGATTTCTTTTTCTGACCATCCTCAAATTTCCCAGATTTGTCCTGATAATTAACATTAGTCACGTATCTTTCAATGGAATTTTTCCACCAGAAAATTGTGCCTTTGAAAAACTCAAATGTCTGTTTTGTGGCATTTTAAACTGGGGAGAAAAACCCTAAGAGTTTCATTTCAACAATGTTAATGTCTTTGTTTTGACCTGCAGGTATATTGCAGATTACTGTTCTCATGCTAGTAATAAATTTAAACATCAAATAAATGCTGCAACTTTATTGAAAGGGATACCCAGTATTTCTGACATAACCTGAAAAGGTATTGTGCCAATGATTTAAAATTGTAGAGTTTTACTGTGTTTTGGAACGAGAAGAATCACTGGCACAGTACCATGATGTTCCCTAAGGGAATCATCCACATTAACCACAAACACAGATAAAAATTTCTCAAGAGCAATCTCTATACATTTTGCTGACCACAGAACACAAGGAGGTAAAATGTCATGCATTATAGCCCTCCTAATAAACAGTTTCAAATTATTTAAAATAGTGAAATAGAAAATTCAGATTCAAAATCCTGGATCTTGGGGAGCTGCAGATGGACAGTTGAGACCCAGTAGCTACTTTATGTTCCACAAACAGTGCTGACGTTACAGCGTAGTCATTTGATGTGACAGGGATCATATGCATTCCCAAAAGCAGCTCCTCAGGCTTACAGTCCTTGAGCAGTCATAAAAATAAGATGTCTCTTGAGACACTTCAAAGATAAGGCTGAAGAGAGAAGGGCCATGTGGTTTACAGCACTCTTGGATAAATCCAATGTAACCCTCTCCTCCCATGACGCACCAAGACCATTTGTAAAGTATTGGGTTCTGCTCATGACAGCGGACAGAAGTGCTGTGCTAGGGGAGCAAAATAGGAAAAAGTCTTTGCAGCTTTGCCACTTTTCCAGAAAACGGATGTTTTAATGAAAATGCACTCTCTAGAGCGTATTTGTAATCAAATTCAATTTCGGTGTTGGATTTTTTAACACACATCCCCAACGCCTGCACCCCTATCCCACCAGCTTCTGCCCACCAGGAGGATGGCTGCTCAGGGGGCTGCCCTGCAACAGTCTCTGTCAGAAAGGTCACAGGCACTTTCTTGTAGATTTACACAGCTTTGTCAGTTTGTGCCTTTAGGGCATCTGGTGTTTAGTCACACAGTCATATGAAGGAAGCCTATTAGGCTTAATTTCTGCCAAGTTTGGTGCAATTAGTAGAGATGCTCCGGTTTTTAACATCTGTGCAAAGCACGTCCTAGTGTGGCGTTTTCTGTCCTTCTTCCCTCCTTTTCCCACCTCCTCTCTGAGATGTCATCCTCCTCCTCCTCCTCTTTGTTCTCTGGCAGCACCAAGATCCAAAGCAGGTGTTAGCAGGAGTCAGCAGTGCTGCGTGGCCCTGTGGGAGCTGGGGTCTCAGGGGTGGCCGTGCCATTTGGCATCGCACTCCCAGCACAGCTCCTTACAGGAGCAGGGTGCGGCAGGCAGGGCTGAAGTTTTTGATCTGAGATCAGAGGTGGGGAAGGAAGGAGGCTTCACTTCAGTTCCCTTGCCAGCTGGGGTGGTTAATCTTTACCCATACCCACAGCAATAAAAATTGGCATTTGCAAAACACCAGTGGTTCACCTTGGAAGCACTTTGCTGGCAGGGGCGAAGCCAGTCTCAGCCTTAGGTCAGGGGACACCCCTGTCCCTGGAAGGGAAGCTCCTTCCTGCCAGGGTGCAATAAGAAAGGCCCCCTGCCACTTTCGGGGTGATAGCTCACCCCCTGGTGAGGGGCTTGGGGGGCTTACGCAGAGGATAACACAGTGGTGGGGGTCAGCACCCACCTGCCTGGGTCCTCACCACAAACAAAGACTCCTCTAGCCACAAGGACTAAAAAAGTTTATTTAAAGTGGTCTCAAAACAGATCTCTACCAATTCCCTCCTCTTTTGTTGCATATAAAAGAAGAATCTTGGAGCGTTATTTATTCTGCTATTTTTTGGGAAAAAAAATAAAATCCAAATATTAAGTCCTGGCTTCCTTATTTCTGTAGGGTTCCTTGGAGGGCTGGGAAATGTGGGGAGTTGCAGCAGTGCAAGAATCAATCAGCAAAACCCTGAGCAACGGGAATAAATTTCATGTAAAATGCTGCTCATGTTAACATCTCTTCAGCACAAATGCCTGTAAGAACACTCAAGGGACAAACTCTCTTTGTAGAAATTTCAATATCGCTGCCTCTTTCTCTGCAGGCAAGAAAGGATTCCTTTGCAAAATGGGAAGGAAAAGTGTGTGACAGTCTGGATATTTCTAAAGCAGAAAAATAAACAGATAGCATTTAAAATGAAGTACTTAAAATATTTACACTGTTTGGAATGTATGACAAATTAGTAAATACACAGAGAATTGTCCATCTATATAGAGAACTCTGCCTGTATGTTACACATAGAAGTGTCTATATAGACAGAGGGAGATACACAGTGATATGGAAAACAATGCATTCCACAAGTGTTAGGGGGCGGTGTGACACATGGGAGGATGCCGGACTAGAAATCACAATACCTGGCATTAAAAACTGTCTTGGGCACCAAGGTTTGGTATTATCTTGGGGAAAAAAGTACTTCATTTCTCTGTGTCTCTCTTTCTCCTCTCTATGCTTAAACCATATCTCTGAGGACTTTCAGTTACCATGTGTTGGTAGAGAGCTTTTCACTGTGGGAGTCTCTAGGTGCTGCTACTGTAATCCTCAGTGGTTCAATCCAGTTCTCTTTTTGAGGACTGTCTGTAAATCTGGGAATGCAAATGAGAGAAATACATTCCCTTTAGATCTAACAGCTTCCAGATTGCAAGTCTAACAGTTTCAGTTCCCTCAAGTTTACAAAAGACTGTGCTTTGAAATGTCAAATTGCATATACATTTAGATAAAATTCTTATGCCTAGGTAAGATTTAGAAACAAGCAGCGTTTGTATCCTTATGGATCACAGGCCTTCCCATTCTGCAACTCTGAACTGAGTAAGCAAAACCTTTTTTAACAAGATCAAAATGAAGAGGTTCCCATGTCAAAACAGAACTGTAAAGATGAGTGGGTTTTGCAGCAGAAAAACAAACAGTCCTGGACAGCAGGCTGATTTAACTGAGGTTGGTTTAAAGAACTCAGCTTTTCCATCATGACAGAAGTCTTTTTGCTTGTGTATCTTTGGAAAATGATTCAGTAGAATTCAACACCAATGATTAGCTAGTTAGTATACTTAATTATCATTATAGGGAGAGGAGGGCAGGAGTGTAACTGTGCAGCAAACTTTTACTTAACGGAGCAGCAGGAAACCGCCAGGGTCCCCCATCCTCCCTGCTTGATCTGGGCAGGCAGATGAACTCCAGACTAGCTTTTTGGTGGAAGTGATAATTTCCACCAGCCTCAACCAGCTGCAAATGGATACAGTGCTCTTCCAATTCTTCCAAGGCAATCCCCACAAGAGTGAGCATAAGTGAAGTAGTCCTCCACCAGCTGGGCCAGACCTCTTACCTAAGCAGGAGCAAGGAAGCACTATGGGGAGAAGAGATTGCTAAGAATATATGAAAATTTAAGCCCTGTTAATGGTAGGCACATCAAAAGAATTTTAAAGCATGCCTTATAGGTGCGGATATAGCGGATGCTGGGGGATTTTTTTAATGAATTCTTTGTGAATAGAAGGAAAGCAAAGATAAGGGAGCATTTACACAATTGAATGCTGCCTGTTTATTTTCTCTCAAAGACAGTGATTTGAATTCTAGTGATCTGGCTATAGATTTTGTATTATAACTACTTCATAAATTGCTTTGGATATTTAAATTTTATGCTGTGAAAGACAGCAAAGGTAGAGTAAAATGTGTTTGTTTGCGTGTGTATATGTATTTTTGATAGGGGAATCAAATGTTTATTATGACTCAGCTGTGATGCTTGTTAGAGCACCCTAGAGTACAAAATATGTACTGTCTACAGATATGCAGTTCAGATCCAACAACAGGCAATTCATTCTATGTATTGATTGCTCCTCTGAAAATTTTCTATGAGAAATACATCTTCTCCATAAAACAAAGAAAAAAAATCCTAGTAATATCTAACTTCAAAATAGAGGTATCACATCCCCAAGTGGAGAATAGCATAGATCAGCTTTTCCAAGATACCTGCAGGGAAGTAAATCATTGTTTCTACTGGACAACTCTACTCTGCTCAAAATGTCATCTGTGCTCACTTTTTGGTTTGGTTGAAACATTTGTATTTCTCTTGGAACATCTCCTGATGGATTTTTATTCAGAGCACCTATCATACCACCAAATAACAAAACCAAAGAAAGAGGTAGCATGTGTCCATCTCTATGCACACATATGTATGCATACATATGTTTTGAAATAGCTGAAAATGCCTTAATGTGACAGGGGTTTAGAGGTTAAGAAAACATACACCACAGAGTAAACATACTACCTAATTTACTAATACAAAATATATTTGTTCTCTAAGGCTGTATATGGTCCTTTATAAAGAAAGAGAGTGCACACATCCAATATCTTATCCTATGTTACGGTAGCTCATACTCTAAAGAAAAAAAATCACCCAGAACTCCACCCAAATCTCAGGCTAATTCAGAACAGTCTACATCCACTTATTAGGTTAAACACACTTCAAACAATTACAGTAGTTCCTTCCTCTTTACCGAGCTCAGACTGGCTCCCTCATCTGCCAGGCTCCTGTCTTTGAGGGCTGGGCAGCTCTTTCATCCTTTGCAGCCCTGAGCGCATCCATCACCCTCACAAGCTCTGCTGCTGCCACGAGCAGCTCCTGCACCTGCTCTCAGAGGTACAACTGAGAGCAGCACTCACCAGTACAGCTATATAGCACATGAAATGGACTTAAACACCCAAGGAAGTGTTCATATCTCCATGGGAGCTGAGGAGCCCTGCAGGAAGCCATGGGGCAGCAGGGGGGGCAGGTCCAACGCACCCTGGACACCTGAGCAGCTTCTCTTCCAGCTCAGGAGAGTGCTGAGCCCCAGGCCAGGACCTCCTCTGTCAAATTCAAGGTCAGCTTCTCGGCAGCTGAGAAAGAAGGAAGGAGTCAAATACCAGCATGAGAGTGAGAGGGAGCAGACTGGTGCTTTAGAAGGTGGTGACAAGCTCTGGCAAAGAATTAAAGCCTTTTGCCAGAAACTCCCCCGCTTGCTGTAGGAGTGCTCCTCCCAGGCCCAGTCAGTCCCTCACCTGCCGGCAAACACACACACACGTTCATCCTCTCCTCTGCTGGAGGGAGCTCTGCTCAAAGGCAGCTGCGAGGGTGAGACCTTCATGGCAACTTTGAGCACACCAGCGTGTTGTGGCCGGTCCGTAGTGCACAGAAGGCTGGGCAGTAGGGGTTGGTCACTTGGCCACCAAAGGAAGATAAGACCTTTTCACTGTCATCATCCAAATCAAATATTGGGCTCTGTTCAGATGATCTCTCTGCTACTCCCTCTCTTCATTAGCTGCACAGCAGAGCTTGAGCTAGAAGAAAACAAGGCAGCATGAGAGAGAGAAGAAAGTCCTCCTCTTGCTTTTAATCTGCCATTTCAATAACACTTCTCCACCATCAGCAGCACCATGCTTGGCACAGACACAGATCCCCTGGGCTGCTCCAAACTGCATAATTGCCTAACTGCACTATAGCCTGGGGCAGGTGGAAGAAGCTCCCAAAGTCCTCTGACAGGGAAGGGACTGGCCGGTGCCAGAAGCCAGCACCAGTGTTGAGACATGGGTGATCTGACCTAATAAGAAGGTTAAGTAGTATGTGGAAGAAAGAACTCACTTATGAAGAGTAGTGTATTTTAAAAAAAAAAAAAAAAAAAAAAAAGAAAAAAAGACAAATGACAAACTTTCTTTCAGATTAACTTCTCTAGCCTCTGACAGTGTTTGTAACAAGCGCACCTCAGATGAAGAGGCTCCAGGAGATGTAGTAAGCACATCTGTGATAAATGCTCTGTCTAAAGGGTAGAAGAGACCAATCTACCATCAGAAAGAGCTCTGATAGAGAAAAAAAATGTGAGAAAAAGTAATGAAATATCCGGGAGTAATTCAGTATTGGGAGGAAAGGGTTGACAGAGCAAGGGTTCTGTTCCACTTTTATATTTGAATGCAAAAGTTTGCAAGCAATTTTTAATCTATTGGGCCCCCCACTCTCATGCTGTTACCAGTCAAGATCAGCTTGTAAGAGCTGATCAGAAAGAAAAGGTCAACGATGTCCCAGCTGTGGTAGCTGATTCCCCCAACTGAAGCTGACATAAGAACTAGGCATTCCCTGCACAGACCTTTGATGGTACACGGAGTATGGAAGACCTTCTGATATCAAATCTTTAACAGTGGTCTGTCCCAGGGAAGTTTTCCTTCCAGTATTTCCTGTGCTCACAATAATGGATTTTTTAATGGATGTTTTTTTAAATCCCCTTGCAACTGTCAAGCTCTCTCCCATTCTTTCAATTTGGTCAAGTGAATAGTTAGGCAAGAGATGCAGGGCCAAGCGCAGTACCTGCCAACAGCACTACAAGCACATTTGGAGAATCAGTCACCCACAGCGGAAAAGCTGGTTTTGACCCAACTCTTTCAGCATGAGTGTCTTTGTACCACACAGGGCAAAAAAACACAGTGATTAAAGCCTTGCTTAGTGACAAAATAGATGGTTTCAGTATCTTCAGCTCTGTCCCTGAGTTTCTTCTGCAACTTTTCCACTGACCCTCTAACAAGACCTTGTGGAAACCACCACTTTGTGTCTCCATTCCATACTCCACACTGTGTTTGGACCGCAAGTTCCACCAGGTAGTGAGGAACTGAATATATGCACCGGTTAGCCCCCATACGTGCTTGGGAGATGTTAGAGATCTCACAGGACTGATTTCGTGGACATGCCTGAATCTAATTTCTGTTTCTGTGAACATGGTTGAAACCACTGAAGTTTAAGCTCTTATAAGCCTAAAAATGGCTGAAGTTGAGTATCTAGAAATCTGAGCAATTATTTTCCTGTGCATGAAGGAGGACCCAGGGAGCTACAGGTCATTCAGCCTCACCCCCATCCTTGGGAAGGCAGTGGAGCAGCTAATTCTGTATATCATTTCCAAGCACATGACGGACAAGAATGTCATCAGTAGTCAGCATGGATTCACCAAGGGGAAGGCATGGCTGGCCATCTTGACAAACTTTTATAATTAGATGACTTGCTTGGTGGACGAGGGGAAAGCAGTGGACGCTGTCTGTCTAGACTTCAGTAAGGGGTTTGACACCCTCCCACATAAGATCCTCATAGATAAGCTGATAAAGTGTGGGCTGGATGAGCAGATAATTAGGTGGATTTAAATGTGTCTGAACAGCCTGGCCCACGGGGTGGTGATCAGTGATACGAAGTCTAAGTGGAGGCCAGTAACTAGCAGAGTACCCCAGGGGTCAGTAGAGTCCGGTCCTGCTCAACATCTTCATTAATGATCTGGATGATGTGGCAGAGCGTACCCTCAGCAAGCTTGCTAATGACACAAAACGGAAGGAGTGGCTGATAAGACAGAAGTCATGCTGCCATGCACAGGGACCTTGACAGGCTGGAGAAATGGACTGACGGGAACTTCATGAAGTTTCACATGCTGGGGGGCTGCCCATCTGGAAAGCAGCCTGACAGAAAAGGCCCAGGGGTCCTAGTGGACAATAAGTGGAACACGAGCCAGCAATGTGCCCTTGCAGCAAAGCAGCTAATGGTATCCTGGGCTGCATTAGACAAAGTATTGCCAGCAGGTGGAGGGATGTGGTTCTTCCGCTCTCCTCAGCACTGAACATATTGGAGAGAGTTCAGCAAACTATCACAAAAAAGACATTTAAGGAACTAAAGCATTTCTTCTGTGAGGAAATGCTGAGAGATATAAGACTGTTCAACCTGGAGATAAGAAGGCTCCCAAAGGGAAGGTGCAAAGAGGACGGAGCCAGGCTCTGTACAGTGGTGCGCAGTGACAGGGCTAGAGGCAACGGGCACAAACTGGCACACAAGAGGTTCTATCTGAACATAAGAAAACACTTTTCACAGTGGGGGAGACTGAACACTGGCACAGGTTGCCCAGCAAGGTTGTGGAACCTCCATTCTTGGAGGTTTCTGGACATGGTCCTAGACAACCTGGTCTAGGTCACCCTGCATGAGCAGCAGGTGTTGGACCAGATGACCTCCAGAGATCTCTTACAACCTCAACCATTCTGTGATTCTGTGACTTGAGCTGCTGGACAGGGGCTTCTCAAGACCATCTCAGGATTTCACAGGCTTCAGTATTTGGTATGCTCAAACATTGCTTATCATTCCTACCATTGGCTTCCAGCTGAGAGTGCCAATGTGACACATCATTTGCAGTAGATAGTTCATCTGATAAAAAATCGTCATATCTTGTTTTGCACTGCTTAGATCTCCATTTTGTGGTTTGATATTATAGCTAAGCTGATCTATCAACTAGTTGAGCAGAGAGGGGCACTAGCTGGCCAGAGAGGTGGAGACAGGGCTTGTAAGACTCAGCCATATTCAGCCATAACATTCTATGAAAGACCCAGCTTTGACCAATAGATTTGTTCTTCTTGAATGTCAAGGTACACCTCAGGCTTCTTGGGCTTAGTCTCTTCTTGACCCTGAAAGCAGCAGGGTAGGGTAATAAACCATGGTTCTTCCTAAATGTTAGTGATGCATGACATCAAAATACATGCCTGGTATTGAAATGGGGTTATCTTGCATTATCTTCTTCCTCTCTTACAGGAACATCACAATTATTAACACTGAGTCTTCAGTATCAGTCCCAGGAACATGCTGAATGAATGCCTCAGTGAGGCGAATGGGTCACTTCATATGTCATGTCTTTCTTGCTTACCTTCATTGCTTGTTTTTGAGGTTTTCCTTCCCAGTCACAGCACCTGGAGCCCTGTTAGTGTTGTTAAATGAAAATAGCATTTCCAGAGATTAAGACAGTAGCTCAGCAGAAAGGCACAGCTACATCAAATTGGCACATATAGGCTATTTCCAAAGTCACTTCCAGTAATTTGCAGCTGTTAACACAGCACCTTGATTCAGTCCAGGAAGTACCAATATTAATGCTAGTCCTTGGAAAAAAATAACAAAAGAGATGTGTGATTTACCAGGTCATATTTTCTTCATTTTAAATCACATGCTTAAATTCACCAGAGCACTGGCAAGCAGCTTTGTGCATTCAAGCCTTTCTACTGAAGGTCAGAAGAAATTGATGTATGACTTAAAATACTGAAATTTTAACTTATCAGTTATTATTTTGACTACCATTTTCCACATGTCTGCCCTATTGAGGGAGACTCTTTGTAAGCTTCTGCATCCTGTGTAGAGAAGCAGAGATTGAACTTCCAGGTCCTTTTCTGCTGAGCTGCTTTCCAGCTGGGCAGCCCCCAGTATGTACCAGTGCATGGTATTGTTCCTTTCCAGATGCAGGACTTGGATTTTCCCTTAGTTGAAGTTCATGAGGTTCTTGTCACCCTATTTCCCCAGCCTGTGGAACTCACCCTGAATGGGAGCACAACCACCTGAGTGTCAACCACGCCTCCCAGTTTTTTATCATCTACAAGCTTGCTGAAGGTACACTCTGTCCCAGCATCCAAGTCATTAATGAAGATGTTAAACTGCAGCGGTGCCAGTGTTGACCCCTTGGGTACACCACTAGTGACTGGCATCCAGATGGACTTTGTGATGTTTATCACAACTCTTTCAGCTGAGCAGTTCAAGCAGTGTTTTGTCTACCACACTGATCATTTATCTAGCCTCTACTTCATCAGCTTCTCAATGAAGATATATGGGAGAAGATTTACTAAAGCCCAGTCAAAAAATATCCACAACTCTCATCTCATCCACCATGCCAGTCATCATTGCAGCTGGTTATCAGGTTAATCAAACATGACTTCTTCATAAATCCATGCTGGCTACTTCTAGTGACCTTTGTATTTTTTGCATGTCTGGAAATGTTTTTCAAGATTATTTGCTCCCTCACTTCCCCAGGGATGGAGATGTGGTGGACTGGCCTGTAGTTCCCTAGATCCTCCTCCTTGTTCTTCTTGAAGATAGGACTGACATTTTCTTTCAGGCATCCCCCATCACCATGACTTTTCAAGGGTAATTAGACCGGCCTTGCCAGGGCATGGGCCAGCTCCCTCAGCACTCATGGAAGAATCCCATGAAGTCCTATGGACTTACGTATCTCTAACCTGCCTAAACATCCCTAGCTTGATCCTCCTTCATCAAGGGTAAGTCTTCATTGCTTCAGATCTTCCCACTGGTCTGAAAGCAAGTTTTACTAGTAAGGACTGATAAGAAGAAGGCATTGAGTACCTGGCCTTTTCCTCAACCCATCTTTCCTGAAATCTTCTCCATATCATATCTAGATAGGGCTGAAAGAGCAGAGGGAGCAAAATGGGTTCAAAATTGACAGGACACTTTAATAAAAAAAAATCACCATGAGCTAGCACATACAGGGATGCTTCTCCCTCCCCATCTGAGGAAGGAAGTGGGTCTCAAGTTGTCAAAGGTTTTTCGTGGGATACAGCACCATGTGTACACACTTCCTGAAGCTTACTCTTTGCCCTGTCAATGATGGGGTTACTGGGCTACATGGATCTGTACAGACAGCTTTCTGCAGGCTCAGACGAATCAGAGTTTGATGCTGAGGCTGTGTGTGCCATTGTCTCTTCTGTTTTTAATGTGTCTCACATAATCTTCTCCCTGCTAATCTGCCTGATGGAGAGAAAAGTTGTACTCCTCATCTTGAGTACCTACTGATACCCATATCACAGTCTTATAATGAGACTTCAGAAGTTATTAATGTACTTTAACCAGCACTATTGAGATAACTTTCATACAGATGACACTGCAGCCATCACAGGTTAAAGCTTGGGGAGGTCTGCCAAACATACCTATGTAGGTTTAAAGAATAAGAGACCTAAGAATTATGCAGTTTTACTAAACAATGACCGTGGGCCTGTTTACTAATTATGATTGACTTTGAAGAATGAAGAGGTGTACTGTGATAGACATCATAGAAAGAGACAGTCATCGACACTGAGCACTTAGAGTGTGAGCATTAATAATGGAAAGAAAACATGAAATTTTACTTTTGTTTATTCTCAGACTGCAAACTGAATCTTGGGCAGATTCCCTGACTTACTTAAGACCACAGGTCTGTGGCAGAGTGAGAACTAAATCCCAGTTTCCTAAATCCCATTCAAGTGCTGCAGTCACAGCACAGTGCTGAAGTGTACTCAGTTTTGAAAACTAATAATGATTTCCAACACTGGCTTCCTGGGAATCCAACATGAGGCAAGCGGAATAAACCTGGTTTTCAGAAAACAAATGGCTGGGAAGTCTCAACTTGGACATAGAAAAACTGAGTCATATAAAATTCATAATTGCGTTTAAAAATCTTGGACAAAGATATCTTTCTTCTAGAGCTGCAGAATATTTGGCTTCCACTGTATTCAGACTAGCTTTTTTTCTTTTTCTTGTTTGTCTTCAAGGGCCAACTTAAGAAAAACAAATGATAAAAGCGCTTTGGCTTCACATATTCAGAGTGCTCTTACCACTAGTCTATTATCCCTACATGAATACTAAAACAATTGACCATGTTTATTACTAAGGAGAACCTGAAGGCCATGATAAAAACAAAGAAATACAGTATCCCTGACTATGATTGTTAGTTGCCATGGTGATACATTTGGACAGTGAATATGCTTAGTCTCTCTTCCCAGCAGTATGTCACAGAGAGAACCACACAGTCCTTATTTGGGGCATCATTCACCAAATTTGGTGACTCTTTTGCTCGAGAAGTTTGAGAGGGCTGGACTGCACACGGTGTGCCAGAAAGTATCTATAAACTGGCTTGCTTGGACTGAAGTCAAGGAGCTGGGACTGACTCAGTTCCAGAGACTTCCCATGCCCAGTTCCTGTGCAACATTAGCTGGACAAGTTGTGCTGCTCTCCATCACTGGTGTTACCTGTCTATTGGAGAGTGCATCATCTCCTGCTTTCTGTTCACGTGGGAACATTCATTCTGCTTTTGGTTCTAGCACCCATACTGTAAGGAAAAGGAGATTTTAATGTAACAGAATGATAACTATTATGAAGCAATACTATAATAGCAGTATGAGATATTTTCCCAGATGAATATTCAAAATATTTGATGAAAAGTGAGCAGAGGGCACATGGAAATCTTCATTTTCGTTGACCTGTGTGATTGAGACTAGAAACATAATCCGGTAGCTTCTCATATATGCACTCAGAAGAAGCAGAACCAAAATGACAATACGGCTGGTACAGCTATGGGCGTAAAATAGGCAATCAGGGATTCAGCTATTTATTTTGTAATGGTTGTTCTGTAGCTTGCATTTGAGCTAAGACTCTCACAGGAGTCTTCAGTCTGTTGCCAATGGGGCCGATATCCAGTTCTTTGCAGCCGTCACATAAGAGAAGAAAAACTTAAGGTAGAAAAACAGAATCAGACACCAATTCTGGGTCCTTGAGAAGCATATAGGGCAGCTGATCTGAGAGGTACAGCAAGGACTCTCTGCATGGACTTCTTCTACAAAGGCTCACAGATGGCCGTACCCTGAGCCACCTCCTTCACCTGTGGACATACACCCCACTCAGCTGTGCTTGTGTGAGAAAGTTTCAATCCATCAGCTCTTTATGATGGCCACCTTCTTTCCCCAGCATGAAGGATCACACATGCTCTCTCATCTGCTCCATGTGCAGTGCGGGGGCAAGCTTCTGGCATGGGCAGATGTCCTCACGGCAAGCCAGTAGCAGCAGGGGAGGTGGCGGTGGTGGCAGTGGCTGCTCCGCTGCCAGTTACACATCTTCCTCAGGCCTCCCATCTGCAAATCACCTTCGGTCCCACTGGATTTGTGTAAATGCTCTTCCAGATGGTGGTTACAGAGAGTGCAGGTGAGGAGCACCCCAGCAGATCTGAGAGCAAGGAAGGGCACAGGGGCAGCAATAGCAGGGTGCAGGCCCTGAATTCACCATTTGTCCCAGCTGCCTGCAGAGCATGTGACTGCAGCCGAAAACACCCAGGGAAGATCTTTTACCCAGCAACATCTTCCACCAGCATGGTCATTTGTTCAGCAAAGGTCTCTGCCTGATGCCTTGGGTCCCCTCAAACAGCCCAGTTACTGGCCATTGCCTTGCCTGCCACCTAACACTGCTCACCTTCAGTGAGTAAAATCAGGCAGTGATTTAGTGATACTGGATGCAGGCTGGGGCAGATCCTCCTGTCTCTGTTCACTGTGCATTGTGCCCTAGGCAGTTACAGTCCCAAGGAAATCAATGGGATAATGAATACTAATGAGTGGCAAGTCACAGTGGGAGAATCTGGGAGAACATCTGTCCTTGCCCCAGGAGTGGGAGTTCCTCAGGTCCCTGCCATTGTCACGCAGTTAGGGGGCCCTCACAATCCTGTGGAAAGCAAGATTTTGAATATTTACAAGCAGTGTAAAAATTGGCCCCCAAAATCACTTTCTCATCAGTTTCACTAAGCCTTAATTATAATGTAAATTGCAAAATTGGAAGGAATTCAGAGACGAGCAACAAATACGATTAAGGGGATTAGAGGACTGATTTATGAGGGAAGATTAAGAGACCTAAGAATTATGCAGTTTTACTAAATGATGACCGTGGGCCTGATCTTGCAAACTTCCCAGAGATGGCTTTCCACATTGAAGAGGAAGCATGCTTTAAAAATACCTACCATGTCCTCCAGTGAGAAATTCCACAAAACAGTATTCCAAGCTAAGACAGAGGGAAGCATTAGTTTTTGTCTTGCAGCTAGAGAAAGTAAAAATTCCTAGTGTCAAAGCTCAAAAAGTGATTGCAGTTTTGGGGGGTGTTATACATGCAGGGGGAAAAAAAAAAAGAGTATTCACATCAGATAGAAACGTGGGTATATGTGAAGAAATGACCAGCATAACAGGAGTGATAAGGAAGTTATGCTTTTTACTAGGAACACTATTAAATGTCTTTATTTGTAATTTTCTAAAAGTAAAGAAGAAATTTTCAGCCTCTCCCAAAAGCCGACAACCTGAACTGATAAATTGCACCTTTGCATGGGTACTACCCAGCTTTTAAATGCTTTTGAGGATGCATTTAAGCTCTAGAAACCATTACGGAGGTGCACAGATCTCACAGGACCAAGCATACAAAACTATTCAAATGACAGAAGAAAGCAACAAGAAAATTGCTGATTGAGCACCGCGAAAGGAAAAGGAGAGATGTAACATCAAGTGTGAAATCATCCTCTTGCTCCATGGCATGTCTGCCTGCTGGAGTACAGGACTCTGCTGCAAATGAACCAGCCTCAGAGCAACACGCTGCTTGTGATGGTCCTGCTCATGGTCCTTTTCCCTTACTGGCTTTGGTACCTGGCTGGGGTCTCATGAAAAGCAGACTTTGGGCGTTAAAGTTACAGAAAGCTACTCTTTATTTCCCGTAGAACTATTGGGGCTTTTTGATAGTTTCTTTCTCTAGACTTCTTTCTCATTGCAGGCTTGGACATGTGTTGGTGCTGGCACAGCAGGAATGATGATGGGACCATAGAGCTGACCTGGGGAAGGCAGAGACTGGAAGCACAGCTCTTTCTGGAAGCAGCTAGCTGATGGATTGCCAGCCACATCATAAAACTGCCCTAGTTATCTGGTAAGTCCTCTAATGGTAGAACACAGACTTCTGGGACTGAAAGTATCCTCTTGGCTGTCATGCTTTAAAGGTTTTCTCAGTTCCCTGGAGGCAACCAGGCAAGCTGTGAAGAACCAAAAGTTTCCATATCTCTGTTCTACTCAGCTTTGTAGCATGGAAAAAAGAAGGTACAGTATATCACTTACCAAAGCATGCTTTCATTACTATTTTAATAGTCATCACAAAATGAAAGAAACAAGATCTCAGAGCAGGCAATGTGCTGCGCTATCCATATGTAGAGCAACTTCACTGCTTCCTCAGAGGTCATGCAGACTAAAGAGCTCAGCGAGGGTTATATTTCAGCCTTGTTTTCAGACAAGTGAGGGACAACTCAGCACCTTTGGGTCTCACAAACTTTTATCTCTTTCATAGTCTTTGATGGAAGCGAATGTGTATGCAATCTAATCTTAATGAACATAGTGGAGAGGTACAAGTGTGGACATGGATGCAGTACAGGAGTAGGAAAACAGTGAAAAAGCACCGGTCATTCCAGAGGTTTTAAGGGACTGTATCCACCCAACTTGAGTCAAATCAGCATCACTTAGTCTCTGCTCCTTCCCCCTTCAAGCTGTGCATCCCCAGGTCATGCTAAAACTTGCTGTTCTAGACCCCAGTCTCTTGCTATCCCAGGGTCACTCTGCATCAGAGCATGAATAGCTGAAGAAAAAAAAGTGTTGAGGGGACAGTGAACATGCCAAAGTATCAATTAATATCAAGGATCAGGGGACATATTTTCTTTTTTTCTCCTAACAATGATGTACCAAGTGATCAATGAAGTCGAAACTATGCTCTGCAAACTTTGCCTCTAATATCCTTAGATCATCATCATCTTTACAACAACATTCATGCAGAAAATAAAAACTCTCTTGCTTTCATTCCACCAGGGTAAATGGAGCTGAATAACCCTACAAGTTAAATAAATAATTTCGTTTAAAAATTGAATTTTGGAAAGATTAAAGTCTTTGAGAATATGCCATAACTGGCAATATTTTTTCCTGGAGGAAAAGAAGATGAGGGGTTTTTTTTGTTTGTTTGTTTTTTGTTTGTTTTTTTAAGTCAAACTGAAATGCTTGATTTCTGAAAAAGCAACCTTCTTTTTATTAGATTTTGGAAGTATGAAAATGTTCAACTTTTTTTTTCCTCAATTAAAAATTAATCTACTATGGTTTAAAGCAAAAAAGTTTTTAAAGTATCAGATGATTCAGAATCAAAAACAATACATGAATTGATCAAAATGTAGTTTAATGGCTTATTCAGTAGAGAAACAACAACAAAAAAAAAGCTCAGTCTAAGCCAAATCCCACTCATTTTTTTGCCTGTCTGTCTTTCTCCAAAATCCACCACTCATCAGGCTTTTTTCTTGGGTAGCCAATGTCCCTATTGTGCCAGACCCTGGCTTGGGCAAATAGTTAATACATGACAGAGTGGCTCTGCAAAATAGGGTGCAAGTAAATAATATCGCCAATCTGGACACAGCAACTGGAAAACCTCGCAGTACTTGTACCAAAACCAAAGTTGGCCCAGAGAGATTTGTCTGCGTGAGCCCATGTTGCAATGGGAAATGATGACAGGAAAGGATGCCAACATGATGTGACATCCTCAGAGGCATCGATTTGTTGCCCTAAGTGGCCACATCACTGTGCTCACAATGGAGAGAAACAGCATGTGAGGGACACAGACACCATTACAAAACCAGAGCTGCCCACCTTGGGACCCACCTGCATGAGCTCTGGAGAAGGCAGTTTCCAGCATGGGACCTCGGTGGTTCAACAGATTCAGGTTTATACCAGCAAGCAGAGCAGAAACAAATGCCCTGCTTTTTTCAATGGCCCTAGAGAAAAACAAACCAAAACGTAACGTAACAAAACAAACACCACTATCTCTTCCAGAAACCTCACAGCTGCTTATCTGAAGCAGTTCACAACAGTGAAAGAAGTGGATAGATATGTCATGTAATGCAGCAATATGATTTTTTTAAGGTAGGCATGATTTCACTTAGGCAAGCAATGGTAGGGTGAGTCAGCAGATGATTTCGTAAGAGTGCTCAGCAGCTGGCTCTGATGCAGTGGCTATGAGGGAGATGAGCAAGGCAGGCTGCCTGGTGGGCTGAGTGGGTGCCAGCCATGACCCCAACCTCACATAAGACACAGCCAAGACAGTGAATCTCCGAAGTCAACATGGAGAGATGCAACATCTGAGAAAAACTGCTGGGGGAGGGAAGGCTCTTGAGTCACCATCCGTGGAGGTGTTTAAAAGATGCATAGATTAGGTTCTTAGGGACATGGCTTAGAGGTAAACTTGG
This sequence comes from Patagioenas fasciata, assembly GCF_037038585.1. NCBI lineage: Eukaryota > Metazoa > Chordata > Aves > Columbiformes > Columbidae > Patagioenas > Patagioenas fasciata. The sequence goes on from NC_092520.1 coordinate 98,216,700, forward strand.
CAATGTTAGGTTGTACTTGATGATCTTGAAGGTCTTTTCCAACCAAAATGATTCTGTGATTCTATAATTCTATGAAAGAAGCAAACATGATGGGAGAAAGTCTTTGTAAGTCAGGATAGGTTCCCAGATGGTCTCTATGCTCCCTCCTATGGCTGCTCCCTCTTGCATCTCCTCTGACTTCCACAAACATCCTCTTGAAGAGGAGGCGGAAGAGGTGGGGAAATAGGAAGGCTCTGGGTAGCCTAGGAGCTGCTGCCAGACTTTGCAGCTTCATTTTTGCATAAGCCTGGGTGGAGGAGGACCCCTGCCCCTTACTTCACAAAACAAGGGTGATTGCCTGCCAGTGCCAGCATTTTGCCACCCACTGCAGAACCTGGGTTGGAGTCAGTTACTCCAAAGCTACACAGGAACCACAGCTATGCAGCCATGGCCAGCGCCCCAGTGGTGTTGAGATGGCCTCTCTCCAGCCACATGCAGGATCTCCACCCAGGAGCCTGGTGGAGATGCAGGGAATGGTGCTATGAGATGTGAAAAGTAAAAAGAAAATATCGAAGAGCTCACATGGGGTTGGAGAAGAGCAGGTTGTCTTCACAGTACCCAAATGAGGGGGTGTTGGTGTCCCTCCTCGCCTTTGTAGTTGGGGAGGTCAGGGCTTCCTCCCTTTACGCTCATGCTGCACGAGGAGAAAGCAGGAAAAGCCAGGGAGAAGCCGTCAGGGGATTTTGTTACAGGTACCAGCACACGATACTTAAGCAAATCTCAAGAGACTCACAAGGAAAGAAGACATCCTTCATGTTAGAAAAGGAATAGTGAATTAGGGGCAGGGAGCAAGGGAAAAACTGGAAGAAGCTTCAAGAAAGCATGGATTTGTTCACAACATTTGTTTTGTGGAGGTTTTTTTGTTTTTGTTTTTTAGTTTTTAATCAATTATCATTTTTGTTGCAATCAATGCTTTCAAGTAAATTTTGCCTTGTGAACTCCAGTAGGCTCTGAAGTCCTAGTCTGATATTCCTGTTCTACTTGATATTTGCTTTGGTTATTACTGCACAGGTTCACACTCACCATTAGATTACCTTTTTTTTTTTCCAAATTCCTTGCAAGAAATTCATAATCAGATTCTCTGAAAAACTCTGTAGTTCAAGAGTGCCATCTTGAGGTTCACTATATTTAAGAACTAGAACGTTGACTGAACTACTAGTATTGAGGGTATTATTAGTGAGCTTGAAGACCTAGCATGTTTAAAGTAGTGTGTCAAAAAGGCATGAATATACATACAGAGGGGCGATTCATCTGTGCTGTGTATTATCTGGAGTTAAGAGATCTAGCAAACAGAAATGTCACTCCCTGTCAAGATTTCCAAAACCAAATAATAATAGTGAGTGCTCTGCTCTGGGATATTCTATTTGAAATGCCTTAGAAGATACCTGGTGTTTGGACTCTGCTCAGTTCTAACCATCTGAAAATCAATGAACTTTCAAAATATTTTAAGCCAGGCACCCAAAATGACTAATTATGATTTTTAAAATTTTTGTTTGTTTGTTTGTTTTGTCTATAAGATACAGGTTAATTTGTATTCTTAATTTAAGTTAAAGTTAGAAGCAAAATAAAACTATGACTTTTAAAAATCTATATGGGGTATATATTGCTTTAGATATTCCCGTGTTTTAAAATAAAGGACTGATTTTCATGCTCTGAGGTACAGGTTTAGGAGGTATTATGAAATAATTTTCCTTCTACAGTATTGTCCAGACACTAGTAATTTATCACTGCAGGAGAGCAAATGAGTGGATTGATATGACAAATCATGTATAGGTTGAGAATTTACCATTGAAAGTGGCACGTTGCTTTTCATTCTTCCTGCTGCAACTGCCAGGTGGCTTTTGGCTTGGGAAAAGGATGTGTGCCAACACGTTCACAATAAAGTGCATTGAGGATGAGGCGCCACAGGAAACCAGAGACCCTGAAAAATATGCATTGTTAGCACCACAAATAACCTGTGTTTCCTTGTGATGTTTTTCATTCTGGAGCTGAGAAAAAAAGTAAATGTTTCTGAAATCATTGCCCATGAGGTATATTCCCCAGTTATCACCACTACCCAAATTGCACAAGTATGCTTCATTCTTTTTTATAAGAATTTTAGATTGTATTAGATGGGAAGTCCTAAAACTATAAATTTGACTGAAGTCTAGAAGGAAAGCAATCTACCTCCAGCTCCGTAACAGTCAATATAAAGGAAGAAGTCCTGTTTGTTTTCCAGTGCAGCAGCAAACTGCAGCAGAAGGTATTTTTATCTTAAGCATTTAGTACAGCAACGACATCTCACAAAAGAAATCCAGTATCATATCTGGCCATCTTTAAACTATCAGGGGCTGAGTCATGTCCCAGTCTGAAAGGAGGAGTGGCTAAGAAACTAATATCCCTTCCACAGCAAAGAAAATCATGAATTTTAATTATTTTTCTTGCTTTGAAGTCCAAAATATCTTGCCAATAAATGGCAGCTGTATGTCAGATTTTCTGAAATGGACGGGAGCAGCCCATGGCAGCCTATGGACCACGCTTCCCACACAGACCTGCCTCGTGCCAGCTGACCACGGCAGCGCTGGGATGACTTGAACTGAAAGAGATTTATGGTGGTCTTGAGGAGTAACGTGCTACTGAGCATGAAAGAAGTGGTAGAATCTGTCTCTGAATAAGTAAAAGATCGCTGAGACTGAGCTGTGAGCTGGTTCACTTGGAAACTATTGCTTGGGTATGAGCCAGGCATCTATTTTGGGTCCCTCCATAGGCAGGAGCTGCCTGCAGTCAAGCTGGCCTCCTTTCTAGGACAGGCCAAAACGTTGCCCTGTATGCTGGAAGGGCAAAGAGCAGGAATAGCGCAATAGCTAAAAATAAATTTAAATTTAGTTGCCTCTGAGCTCTAGGGACATCGAAATAATTTTAAGCTTGCTACTGTAATTTTTATGATCAATCTGCAGTGACAATTGGGAAGCCAATCAAAAAACTCAAGAAGATTTGCACAAAAATTAATTCCAGTCTGAAAGCTACTGAAAGGTTTTGAATACGGAAGTTTCAAAAAGTATTCAGCCAAATGTTATCTTTACAATTACCAAACAGGGATGAACTCTGTATATATCTTTGCAAAAAAATCACGTTCTATACTTTGACCTAATCTGTTAATATCCTTTTGAATGTTTCATAAAATTTAAATTAAACGTTGTATTATCAAGTTGTCTTTGATGTTTTTTTGGTTTTGAGTTACTGAGGTGTATCATAACTTGTCTTACATGGGCTGTAAAAGAAGGACATTTTGTCCTGTCATGTCTTTACATTGTATTCTAAACAAAGATTTTTATCTGTGTTTGTATAAAATCTAAATATTCTGGAAAACTGTAATTTTTTGTGCCTTAAAATTGCTATTGATACTTCTACTACCAGACCTCTTATTCTATATTTTCATAAGATGGCCTTGATACTTGCCTTTCATACTTAAGCTTTTCTGTAAACTTGATTTATTAGTATAACTCAAAAATAATTTGTGCTACCTTATAAAATATATCATATATTTAAAATTTTAAACCTTTTTTATGCCAAACTTAAAACACTTTATTTCATTAAGAGATGAATAAATAAAAGAGAAAAAATATTTGCATGGCAACTGTATTCAAAACAACAAAATCTGAGGAATAAGGTCCTTCCTCAAATACAAAGTAACTGGCAAGGACAAAAAGCAAAGAAAAGGAAAAAAAGAAGGTGCTGGGAGTTCAGAGGAGAGCTTCAACAATTGTATACTGGAGAGAAATCCAAAGCCAGGCAGCAAAGCTGCTGGTCAGAAATTGCAGAATTAGAGGTTTAACGCCACTGTAGGGGAAGGCAGCTCTCTAAGTCCTGAGAGAGGAGTTCTCTTGCTGACGAACCCTTGCATTCTGCTTGCCTGTCTGTGGGTCTTGCGGGGTGTCCCCTTCCTCACTGAAGCATCTTCTCCAGCTTGATGCTCCCCAACTGGGCCAAGCGGTCTCCTCAGCTGTGTGACAGAGGCAAGATCTCAGCACTTGGGTCCTTGGTGGCATCTGCTTGGGTACCCAAAGCAAGGTATGCAGGGACCAAGGGCTGCCCGAAGACTGACTGCTGGCAGTGAGCAGGGTGGTGTTCCCAGCTCACATTCAAGAATGAGACCACATACATCAGGAGAAAATCATTTTATTGGAAGGAGGAGAGCAGCTCATCTGTCTTGAGTTAAGCCACTGCTCTAATGATTTGGAATGGTAAATACAGCAACATTCCCTGGATACAGATGTGAGGTAAGAAAACCATTAGCATTTCCATAAGATATTTCTGGAAGGGACACACAAATAATTTTTTAATTCCTGCATGTAGGATAAATATTTCCAGGAGTATTTAAATAGAATCACTTGCTTGAGAGCAAAGTGTTGAAGCTCATGCAATGAGAACAGAATTTAGAAATTAACAATAAAAGGAAAACGCTGTTTTAGAACACTCTATCCATGCATTGGAAAATACACAGTGCTGCCATCAGTGCTGCCATCAGCAAATGCTAACTGCAGATTCTGAATTGCTGTGTATAACTGTGATAAGCTTGTGAGCATATTTCTTTGCACTGAGCAAAGAAACCTTAGAGTAGGACCTACAAAAGGAGTAGGACCTACAACAGAAGTAGGACCTAAAATAATTGTTCTTGAAAAAGTATGAAAAAATAAAGCCATGTAGAACCTGCCTGCAATCTTCTTACCTTCATGCATTTTTTGATCCAATTGCAAAGCAAGATGCCAAGTTCACTTGCCAACAACCTGAAGATCTAGAGCTAGAAAAAGCTGGAGTTGAATGTAAGAAAGGAGACTCAGCCAACCTCATGAGCAAATGCATGCAAAAATCACTACAGAGAAAGCACGAGAGTGTGTGTGCACATGCAAAATCTTGCCATGTGAATGATGGTACATTTAAATACTTCTGTGCTACATTGCAGCTGAAGGGATAGTTGTTCTAGAGTCAATCCTAAAATCATGTAGACAAATGGGAGCTTGCAAGTGTGTGCAGGATGTGAATTCCTCATGGTGTGAAGAGACACGATGGGAGTTACGCTCACCTACATTAGACATCAGCCAAGCCAGCACGACCCAGTATTCAAAGCCAGCAATATAAATTCAACACAGACTAAACTAAAAAGCCTAATTGTAAAGCTGCCAATATAAAGAGAAAAAAAAAAAATTAAACGTGTGGTTCTGTGTGCAACATCAGCTGCCTTGAGGGGATCCAGGGTTTCTAAGTAAAAAAAACAGCTATCCAACTACATCTCCTGCATCAAGGCAGATGCCTTCACAAGCAGGGCACTTCACACCAAATCATATTGCCACTGAGGACATGGTGATGGGGGTGATGGCCATGAACTAGGGGGCAGAAGGTATAAAACTGTACAGAGAGCTGTGCACGCTGTTTTCCTTTGCTTATTTTTTATCTTATTGCATGGCAAGAGGTTAAGACTACCTGTTAAAAAGCTGAAGATCCAGTTGGAAGCGAGGCCATAACCAAGACGTCTGTGGCTGCTGGTATTCCTAAAGCAGAGCCATTTAGACTTTTTCAGGAACAGTTTTGACAGTGTTAAAATGATGGGAGGTAGAGGAATTTTGCTGAACTCTTCTTCCATCACTGCTAACATCCATGGGGCTAACAGTAATTGTAGGAAATTAGTGCAATAAAGCAGCTGCAAACATAGGCACAGCCTCAAGCTATCAAAGTAACTTCTGAGCATTATTTTTCTCTGGAGAGGAATGCCTAGTCTCCCAGGAAACCAAGTTTGGATACATCCTCCTCTTGCCTTTCATGTAACGTGTCAATACTTATTTATAATTGTATTTTCTTCACGTAGAGTCAGAATACACATTAACTCCTGACTACAGCTTTTTCTTTTTAAAGTCAATGGAAACACAAGTTTCAATTTCCCTCATTTCTGATTTATGATGAAGATACATCTCCTCCATGATGGCTCATATGCTGTCACTTTTGAACTGAAGAGCACTGGGGAACTTCAAACTTTGAAATTAATTACAGGAATAAAGCCTTCTTTTCATATTTCCTAATTATCCCTTTCTTTGTTAGTGTCAAATAATGTCTTTAGCATCTTCATGGAAAAATAAAGTCTCATTGACCCTGTGCTGTGATTATGGTGCTTTTATCTCTCATCTGTGCTGTGAAATCTATAAGCCTTCTATTTCCAATGCAAAAACCTCCATAATTAAAAAGATAAAAAAGCTGTACAGGTACACGATGCAAGCCATACACAAGGCAAACTTATCCCGTCGTGGATAAAGGAGGGAAAAAAAAAGGTGACATGCCTTTTATTTTGCGATTGTCCCTGTGGTCTCATCTCACAGACAAATTAGACCTTAAATTAGACCTAAAAATTTTACAGATGCTGAGAAAATTTGCAGACACTAATAGTCCATTGGTAAGATGTCTGGATGAAGGGTCACATCCCAGTCAAGGGTGAGATTTGGAGCAAAGCAATCATGTTTCTTGTCCAGTCACATCTGCTTTTTGTTAACACCTTGCCTCAGTTGCAGTGGGGACTCTCGCAGGGCAAGCTGTCATGTACATCTACTCTGTCTTGCCCCAAAAACACTTGCATCAAGAAGTAGGAGAGCGAGGAGAGTCCTGGAGGTCAAGGGTCATGACCAGAGATGGGTGATGAGCTGTGACCAGAGGGAAGGCTGGTTACTCAACCACAGGGACCAGCTCGGGAGTACCCTTGAGTGCCAGTCCCAGCAGGTGGCAGAGGGTGAATGCAGTTCAGCCCTTGTGCTCACCTCAACCCACAGCAGCCCCATGTCCTGCTTGTCCACTATCTCCCTGCCCAACATTAGGTACCATCAGGGCTGAGTGTGATCACCTTTCTACACGTAATTCAGTCACCATCCAACATCATCAGGTGCCTCTGGGAAGAGGTTTTCATGCACCACCATTTTTGGCCAGAGCCCTGGGGAGGAAGAAACCTAGCATTGGTGGCACTCTGCATTACTGATGAGATGATACTCTCTCCTGATGGGAGAGGCCTCTGCTCTGGGAACGGTCACTTTACGGGAAAAGCAGAGGTCAGCCTGTATTTGCTTTGGATGTTTCTAACCCTCCTGCCACACTGTGCTCTGTGTCCTCTGCTGCAGCATCCTGGGGACAGCACTGGGGCAGGGGCAGCAGCACTGTCAGGCAGGCTGGCAGAGCAGGGTGCATGAGACAAGGCTGTTGTAGAATTGTAGAATCGTAGAGTAGCTTGGGTTGGAAGGGACCTTTGAAGCTCACCTAGTTCAACCCTCCCGCAGTGAGCATGGACATCTGTCAGCACGCTCTGGAGTGCCTGGTGCAGGAAGGTTGCTCTGCCAACGTTATGAAACTCACAGAAAAGTGCAGGTGTGTAATTTTTGCTGCAAGGACCTCATGTCAGACCTTGATTGTTTTTTTTTTTTCTTTTCTTTTTTCTTGGTTTTGGCTCCACAATTTGCTGTTCTTGTAGTTTGTTCTCATGATCCTTTGAGTCACGCTATGGTGCTATAAGCTGTTTGCCCAAGAGTTGGCAAAGAGCTCCTGTTTGGCTCCCTGTGTGATTTAACCATTGCAAGTCAAGGAGCATGACATTTATGCGGGTTAGTGACCTGGAGGCCTGGAAGCACTGAAGTGAGGCTGAAGGATGGTGAACTGTTGTGTAATGGAGAGTCAAAAAGGTACATTGAAAGTTTAATCACAAACACCTGGGGAGCAGTGGCTCTCTCAGCCTCCCCTTAAATTGTATGACTTTGCGTTCCATTGCTTCCCTGATATTTTTTTTTTCACTCCAGCAGGGACTAAAGCTTTTCCAGAGGAAATATTAGTGAAATGCCATGGAGGATTATAGGTAATACAGCACTGGGGTTCCCTCTTCAAGCAGGACCCCAACAGCTCAAAAACAGCTTTGAAGCAATCAGATCACAGCAGCAACAGCAGAAATAAAAGTCTGATAAAGCAACCAGAGCAAATTCTTGAATTTTAAGACATTGTGTGCAGAAAAAAAAGAAAAAAACAAAACAAAACAAATTAAAACCCCACAAATAACAACAACAAAACCACACAAAAAACACCCCGTACTTCGAGAGATTCCTTACACAAAAATTCTACTTCTTTTTGAAATTTCTTGAAGTTCTTGATGTTTCTTGGGATTTCTTCAAAGAAGATCAGCAGAAACCAGTCAGAAAATGCGCTCATTCCTTACAATACCTAAAATTAACAACTCTGAGGCCCCAGTCCAGGCCTCATCCACTTCTTTAAAATTGGGTTGGCCTGCACTCTTCATTTATTTATTCCCTCAGCAGCCCAAGGGAATATACTTAGTGTGTGAAGTGAAGCACGTGCCTTTGCAAAAGCAGATTTTCAGTCACTAAAAGGAAAAATGTAATACTGCAAATGAAGAAATGTCTCATTGGAATCGCATTTATTTCCGCACAAATGCCAGCCAAGATTATTTTTTTAAAAAAAACATATACCAACACTTTTGACTTCCAGAGGTATGCTGCTACCGAAAAAAGGGCCTGCAAATGACCTGTGATATGATCCATTGTCTTAGGGTGTTTTGGCAGCCGGTTAAAGAGATGCCTGCTTCCCCATCCACATTTTGCTATAAGCAATAGGTTATGGTCAACTCCTTTCATCTTGGTGAAATTTTGCCTTCCTGGATTAGGAAAAAAAAGAAAGCAGGATGTTTGCTGTAAAACAGTGTCAGGAATTCCCCCAGCTAATCCTCCTTTGCTTCTCTCTCCAAACTTAGAGACACGAAGCATTGCTTTTGGAATGGGGGTAGTTTGCATATTGTAACTCTGAGAACAGCAGGGCTCTTTCTGAACTCTTGGAGGCAAAGACAGTCCAAGGAGACAGTTGCATGGCTGCATTGCAAGGAGCTCTTAGCTTGGCCTCTTACAAACTCCTGTGATTATCCAAGCCAAGAGAAAAATGTATTTTATTTACCACATGGATGAGAGTTACACAATGTTCCTAAAGATCAGTAGCTGCCCCATGAATTCACTCTCAACAGAGTTCAACAAGCAGTCAGCAGCTGAAAGAGCCTCTGAAAGTTTTCACTCAGCTGCTGGCTGCCTCCTCTCACCAGCTATCTTCCTGACTGAGGTTAAATAAGGACAAGCCTTTAAAACTCTAGTATTTTAAAACAAGTTACCTTATTTTTTGCTGATTTGGCATCTATTTCCATGGAAACAGAAGCAAGAACTAGAAGCCAGCAGCTGAAGTTGGCTACACTACTGCTCTTGGCTTGTTCTACTTCCATTTCCATGGAAACTGATGTAAGATCAGTGCAAACAAGGCAAAGTTTGCTTTCTTTTTTTTTTTTTTTTTTTTAATTAACTCTTTCTTGATTTTCCATTTCCTGATTCATTTGGTGCCAGAACTGCAGGTATCAAATCACTGGAAATGCAAGGAAGAGCAGCCCACATACCTTCATGAATCTGCCTATGTGTATGTTTGTGCGTGTGTGTGCACTCTACTTTCTAACAAGGATCTTCAGAGCAGTCGCCATTTTTCTTTAAGGATGCTAAAAATCACAAGAAAACAATTAATGTACTGTGGGAAAGAGCAGCTGTTTATGTCCCCATGTTGACAGGATACCTTTCTGCTACATGTTTGTGGTCTGCTGCAGACAGATATCCAGGATGAAGGAACACGCTGCACCCTGGTAGCCCCTGCCCATGTGTCTCCCAAAGCTGTCCTGTCTGCAAGGGGCTCCACAAACTCAGCTCTGCCACCAGTGCTGGTCTCCAGGGTTTCCCAGCCCATATAAAGGCCACTGTGTTGTGCGGCTGTTTCATAGGTAAAATGGCAATTGGGGGAGCAGAGGTGGGAGTAGAAAAAGCAGCAGTGGAAGGAAAAAGAAGTGCATGATACAAGAGGGGCTGAAATGCAGGATTGTCACCCGTGGAGGTTAAGGGCAGAAGTAACAAACTGGTCATAGAGCAAAGGAACTTAACGAGAAGAAATTGCACCTTCTAGTTAATTGCTTTCTAGGAGTTTTCTAGAGTACTTCTCTGAAACCATGTGTGGTCCCCATTTTGGCTATGAAACCACTGAAACTCAGATTTTAACATACTTGTACTTTTTTTTCCTCCTAATATGGCAATGCACTGAGGCACATGTCACAAGCCTTTAAAGGAGCCTGGTAACATCTGCAATTTAAAGTGCAGCCAAAGCATTACAAGCCATGTTACAGAGTTTGTACATGCTGGGGTTGACCACTGCTCATGGAGCATGAACTATTCAGTATTTCTCTGAGTTCATTACTGAGACTGATCCAAGATTAAGTCATGTTCAGGGAATTGATTCACTTACTCTGCTTCATTAACGGGGGTTTTGGTGTCTATCCTAGAAAATCTGGATCCAGACATGGAAACCTCGATGTGATAAAGCATTGAATCATGTACCTGAGTCCTCCACAAACCCAAACAAACATAATTTATGTATATACCCAACTGTTCCACAGTGTCTGACTCCAGACACCAATGTTTACATGTAGAAAATGCTTTTCAGATTGTAACAATCTGCTTAGACCCAGGAGGCTTTGGAGGAGTGTCCTTCATTCAACTGCTCTTATAAAATGCAAGGAGCAGGCTGGTGGGAGAAACGGGGTAAAGAGAAGGGAGGTGGCCTAGGTCATACATCTAGTTACCAAAACATTAAAATACCGGAAGAGAAGCCAGAGTTTTAAGAGAGAGATATAAAAAAAACAAATAAACTCATGGACTACATGTCATGTCTTGATTCATTTCTCTTTCCAATTAATATAGATAAGGCCAAATTTTAAGAACATGCTTATGTTTGCTCTACACACAACAGGACCAGGTCTGTATCAGCTGTGATCCCACCTGAACAGGAATACAAAAAGTTGTTAATGCATGTGGAAAAAGTGTCCCCAATATCGTCACCAGCATATGTCAGTTGCATGATGCCAAGAACATTTAAGACCATAGGGCTGTATCCTTTGGTACGTGGGAAAAAAAAGGTCACTGCCTCATGTGCACTGGTAGTGTTAAAATTAATATTTGAATTCCCTTGTCCTAGCACTTGATATTGGTCAAGACCATTCCTAAGTTTAGTCAAGACAGTTTTCACATCTTTCTCACATACTACCTGACCTCTCATTGCATCCAGACATCTGGAACGATACAGGCGATGAAAAATATGGATTAGCATACTCCCACTCAAAAATATTTAACTAGAGATTCCAACCTGATGGACAGAAACCAAATCAGACCAAACAATTGGTATCTAGAAAGAAATACATGGTTTGAAAAAGATAGTAGTCTGCCACTGGATCAAACATCTGTCACGTTTTATTCTTTCAGGATATATATTTTAAAATTTTTCCTTTACCAGGTAATTAGGTCAGAAGGAATCTTTTCACACCCGTATTTTAAATGTGTTTCTCTTTGGTCTTGGAAACCAGACTGATATTTTAGCAGCTCCAGTTCATTAGCCAGCCCATTCCAAGAGTGTCTCCCTGACATACCATTTTTGTTGTAGATGATCCTGTTTTGTCTTGCTTCTGCCTCACAGAGGAATTTGATAGAAAATCTGAAGTTACGACATCAAAAAATCTGCACTGTTTTTAATCCTTTAAGCTGCTGGGACACAGAATCAATAGCACATATCTGAGAAAAATACTGTGGGTAGGTGTTTCCCTACCAGAAAATTGTATGATGTTGAAATATTTCTTGTTTTCTACAGAAAGAGGATCTTATTTGCTTATTTATTTATTTGTTTATTTAACTTGAGGAGGGATGATTTGTTTCTTTGGTGCAGTATCGTCAAAGAATATTACGAAGCACATGCAGTTTCAAATACAGTCACATGGACATGGACTCCACGCACGGAGCTGCTTTGCTGAACGAGAGTTCCAAAAGCACATGCGCTGCTGCTTGTGTTTGCAAGGCCACCACTGATGGAGGACAAGTGCTCCTGGACAAGGAGCTTTTTTCCCTTTCCAAACAGCTCCTCCTCGCCTCTTCCTTGCGTGCTTTGTGCAGGGAGTGCCCAGCACACCCTGATCTGGTGTGTGGCCAATTTCTTTTCACTGTCATTTTCCCTTAGGCTCAAGACCCCTCTATCTCACTTTCTGTCTGTGGACACTGAGGCACCGAAATCCAGGATCCTCATGCACACTATTTGCTGCTTGGCACAATCTCCCACAAATGCTGCAAACAACACAGTAGCTGATAGCATTTGGTGGCCTTTTGTACTGACATTTCAGCCTCTCACAAACTGGAACTGGCCTTATCTGTTGGCCACAGTGCCTGAGGCTTTTCTTCTAGCTTGCTTTTTCTTTTTTCCAGCTGCCTAGCAGTTTTCAGAGGCAGAGATTTCTGAACAGCAGGTTTTCTCTTCTGCAGCAGAAGAACATAGACAGGGAGAGTAAAAAAATACCACAGACAGGGAACAGCAACTATTTTCTTACATTATTAATAGAGCAGATTATTGATGATTCAGATTAATTATATCCAGACTTATCAAACAATAGGAATTATTTCCCGGTGAGGGGAAAAAAAAAAAAGTCAAATTTTTGTTTGTATTTTAGTCTTTTCATTGATTCGAAATGTAGAAAAATATGTAAAAACAGACACACATCAAATTTTCTCGTAGTGAACTGAAGTGCAAACATGCCGTACCAGCTCAGTTGGGGTGTTTGACACCACCCACACCTCAGCAGTCCTTTTTATGTCTCTATTTGTAGTCCGGGTAGTGGGTTTTCTTTCCTTTCTTGTTCCTCCTCCTCTCCCTTTCTCTTTCATCTTTCAGCAGAAGAAAAACCAAAACAATCGGGGTGGGGAGAATAAGAGTGTATGACAGAAATTGTCCCATTACAAATCCAACTGGAAGAAAAATTTTCTGTTGCAGATCCCTTCAAAACAGATGTTTCTTTCATAACCATGCAATAAGGAGGAAAACGCACAAAAAGGAAGTGATCGCATCCTCCCAAATGTTATGAGTTTTGTGGCATTCAAAAAGACACATTTTTCGTTCTGAAAGAACTGAAAATATGTCAAGCCTCTCTAGCTGTTAATCCACACATCCAGCATGAACTGGGATTGAAGTGATAAGCAGCTCGATATCAAGTCCGCACTGGTTACTTGGCAATAGGTTAATGATTATCTTGGATGTGTGCGAGGGCGAAAAATCATGGACTCCACACAATCCAATATGAATTCAAGCGAAGCCATTTATTACAGAAACAAGCCTCCTTATATATGCAGGTATTTCCTGATCACGCGTCCACGCTCCAAGTGTGCATTAGCTGATTGGATATTGTCCATGTTCACGGGCTGTCCACGCGCCCGAGTCTCACTGCTAATAGGCCCGTTGATTTACACCACGCTGGGGCCTTGTTATTTGGGAGCTGCTTCTCTCCCACGGCAGGTCCTGTTCCCAGCCTTGAAATTCCTGGTTGGTGCAGTAACAAACCTCCATCTAACAGCAACCCCTCCACAACTCAGCCTCAAGAAAATCCCTCAAATCTCCCACAGATGTGTTTAATGAAAAATACTATTAAGAATAATCATGTTGCACCACACCCTGAGCTGACTTCCACCCTGTCCTGCAAAGCCGCTCTGTGCGGCAGCCAAGCTCTTATCCAGGCCCTGCAGGCAGTGAGACCCAGGCAGGGCTCACTGAGGAGGTCAGGAAGAGCGGGAACCTCTCCTCTTCCACCGAAAGTTTGATTTTTCCTGAATTTTGTTTCTTTTCTGCATGTGGCAGTGAGATGCAACACCTCCCGCAACCCACTAGGCAATACACTGTTGCTCAGCAACCCCATACTTGCTGAGAGGGCTCTTTTGCAGCAGTAAAACTGACTTGAAGAGAAAAATGAGGTGACGTGACCCCCAAAACATGCCAAAGCAGCAAGGTCCCTATGAGCAGATGCAGGTCAGTAGCAGTGAGGAGCCTGGCAGCAACAATGGCTGAGGAGCAGCAGTTCTGCACCTTTTGCTCCTCTGCATCTGGTCTGTTCTGAAGCATTTGCTGGTGATTACCCAAATTTAATTAATTAGCTAATTAATAGAAAAGGTCTCCTGCTCTGCAAAGCCATCTCCAGTGTCTTAGTTAGATCCAGAGAGCGGAGCTGGCATTGTGTGTGGTTGGGGTGAGCCAGCGAGTAGCACCAGTGAGGTGGGGAGAGGGTGGCTGCAAGGCCCCACCAGCACGAAACCCTCTCCTGGGGGCAGCCAGAGCTGCTTAGCAGTGGGAAAAGGCAGTGGGAACGAGTGGATTGCACAAGTGGACTGGGTGCAGACCAGGAGGCAGGTTAAATAAAAGGTGTATTTCATCCCATGAATACTTGGGAAAATCAGACCAGTTTTATACGACCAGTGAATACGTACCCTTGTGGCTTCCAGGAAAGTATAACTCAAACTGCTTTGTCCAGTCTGTGGGAGGCTGTTTCCCAGCCCAGGTACCATGGCTCGTGGCGCAGCACAGTGCAGGCCATGCACACTGCATTTCCTGCAGCAGCTCAGCAAGTGCAGCATTGCTCCTGGCTGTTGCTCTTCCACACACATAAATACGGCAGAGCAACATTTCAGCTGCTGCTTTGCCACAGGCAGCCATGCTGGCTGCGAATCCTGAAAGCCAGGACCCTCACAGTGATTCAGACCATGCTTCCACCAAGGAAGGAGAGAAATGAGCCACCAAGAGTCTGAGACACCTCCGCGTTGCTGCTGGCCCAGACAAGTCTGAGGCTGCGTACCCCCAGAAAACAGACAGCTGCCATTGGTGCTAAAATCTGCCTAAAAGAGCCTCATCCTACCTTCACTTCATCTCCTGAAGAGCCAGCAGCTCAGCAGCAGGGGAGGGCAGGTCACCTCCCACTTACAGGCTCAATGAGTAGATGGAGACTGCAGCCAATCCCCTCTGAACCCACAGACACGGGGTTCTACAAACTGAGCTTTTTCAGGACCCAAAAGCTCCACTGCCAGCAAGGGCTGTGGCCAGAAGCGGGACTGTGCTGCCAGGGTGGGCGTAAGCACTGCCTGCAGTGCTTCATATGGGGTACCTGGCAGGTTGCCACAGTCCTCATGGAATATTGAGGGAAGAGAGATCAGAGCCCAGAGTCTAAATAAACCTTTTAACTTCTGTTGGTAGAAACCACTCCAAAAATTTTCTGCTGCACTTGGTGTGACCTCAATAGGGCTACCCATGCGTTCTGGTCCGTATCAGAAATTTTTAAAAATGAAAACTTCTAGAAAACTAATTAGACTTTTCCATTATGGCCACTGGAACCGCCCTCTTGCATGGTTAACAGTGTTGCATAGAAGTATCTTGTTACAAGGTTTTTTTGAGGTTCTCATCAGGTGGTTCAAACCAAACTATCAGCAGTGCTGAGCTCCAGCAGATGCCACTGTGATCAGCATCCTTAAAATCTGACCTACTAGTTCCACCTGTCACAGGCAGAGGATCTACAAGGCTATTGCAGATCTGGACAATTGCCACGTACCACAATACTTACATGCCATGTTACCAGAAGAGAAGAAAAACAAATACAGGTTTGACGTTGTCTGCTGAACCACCTTCTTAAAAAAGGCTGCTTTCAGAACCGCAGCCCCTCTCACAACATGCAGCAAGATGTGGTATCCTGGCTGCCATTTTAGGCTATCTAAGAGGTACATGTACTCATTTTTAAGCTTTATTTTCAGTGCCATGAGCATGAATTAGTGTTTCCTATGCATATCATCTGTGCTCGGGGACAACCCAGCCTGAGCGAAAATGCCTGGGGGAATGAGGGGCCTCAGACCCTGGGGGCAAGTGCAAATGCCAGCAGCAAGCTCGAGGTGAGCATGATGGATCAAATCCCATTCTTTGAATAAATAATTGCTTTTATAACACTTCACATGTGGTGCAGGTGTGATACACTGTAAGAAAACACAATTACGCATGCTTTTCCTAGGGAAAGATAAACAGCTTTTACACATGCCTAAACTATGCAAAAGTGCAGAAAAAATATGGCCATCAATGCATCATTAACAGAGCAGAAACCCTGCTATCCATGTAGTGGTTTTTTGTCCCAGAACATGAGGTTCACTGTGGGAAAGGCACAGTCACCAGCTCCAGGTAGTGAAGCCCTCCCCTTTCCATGGGTCGCTGTGGGGCGGTGCAGGCCAAAGTGGCAGGGAGCCTGTGTCTCTGCTCTTAAAATGGAAAATTGAAGACCGAAGGCAGACAATTAAAACATTAAAGACACTGGATTATATGTATTTTATGTGTTATGCAATGAACACAAGGACACATTGCTGGTGTTTAATTTTGGTGTCATCGGGGGAATAGTTGGGCAGGGACCAATGTGAACGTGGCCACTGCTGCAGAGCTACTGGCAGGAAACAGCGGGAGGGGCTGATTTCTGCGGAGGGGAAAGGAGCAGTGTACTGGCAATAGGAAATGCCAGGGATAAACTTCTGGATGTGGGAAACAGTTAACATCAGTGTTTATCCTTGGTATGGCTCTTTCCACCAGCACAACCCAAATAGCTATATACCAGAGTAAAAGGCCAAATGTGAACATGGGGAGCTGTGTGCTCAATACACTTGCCGACATACCAGCACTGCCCAGACCCTCTTATCTGCAGTGCTGGCGGGGCTCATTACATCCCCCTTCCCTCTCAGCAGGGCTCATTATCCTCATCTGTACTGTGTCCTGTAGACAAACCCTAAACGTCAGGATCTCCATTTTGCGTGTCAGGACGCACTGGGAGACGAAGAAACTTCCCACAAGGGTACGAAGTTGAGCAAAGACCCCAGAACTCCCAAGTGACGCAACTAACGAGTGTCTGAGCTTGCAAAGCTGTGCTCTCTCCCTGCCTTGTGCTGTTAGGATTGCCCTCCTCCAGCAGCCCCTCTGGAAAGCGAAGGGCAGTCAAAGACCCTGGAGTAGCTGCCTGCAGCTCATGCCTCCTTTAGCCCCATCGGACTGTGGTTATATGCCGGAGGGGATAATAAAGGATGGCTACAGTGCGTGGGTTTTGCCTTCAAAAATGCACTAGGAAATGGCTTGCCCACATGGCATGAGTGGTCCAGCTCGGGGCAGGCAGTGGGGAACGAGAAGTCTCCAAAGCCTCAGTCTGCTTCTGCTCAGCTCCCATGGCAAAATGCAGTCTGTGAGAGCCTCCCATATCAGTCAAAATGCAACAAGCTGGGGACGGTAGGGAAGCAAACCCTAGCAGCACGCTACGTACTGTACTGCTGTGGTCCGGGGATGGGGTACAACAAGGGACACCTCTTCAAGGTCTGTTTTCCCAGCCACTTCAGGCCAGGCAGAGTAGTCCTGCACCCAGCATCCTGGTCAGGATGGGCAGCCAGCAGTTTCCATAACTTAAAAATCTTTGGCCTGATGAGAGTGACTTCTGGGTATGATTGCAGTAGTTTCTAAGCACATTTGAAACTTCTGGCAAGCTTCCATGTTAGCCCCTGTCTCTTTCTCTAGCTTCTTTCCAGTGCCAGGACCATCAGGAAAAGATACTCAAAAGCACGCAAGTCTTGCTGAAAAGCCCCATTTTCCAAGAGTGGCTTAGAGGCCAAGCTGTTACGTCAGCTGGGTTGGAAATCTTCAGTCTATCCTGCTTTCCATGGCATGAAACACTGGGGTGCAATTGCTTTTAAACAACACTATTTTCAAGAAACAAAACAGCAATGATTCCACCTGACAGTCTTTTCAGTGCTTCTGTGAGAAGGGCTAAACTGAGCCAAGAAAGCATCCGAGAAGTCAAGCGATGTGTTGTTGCAAATCTCCAGAAATAAAGCAACACTAAGGTCTGGCTTCTGGTAAAATGTGCATTTCTGCCACACTATTATTCCTTCCAAATCAGTTTTTACTAAGTGTCCCACATATGCCCTTTGCTCAAGCGACAGGATATCCTTCATTTGTCTGCACAAAGTGCAGATGAGCACTTCTTCGTGTTGTTTTCCAAGTCGGCTGATGGGAGGGTCAGCAGGGGCCGAAGCAGCTGCACCAAGTAAAGGAAAGGTAACCATGGCAACCCAAGTTATCTGCATCCTCCATGTATTTCCTTCTCCCCACCCTACATCATATCTTTCCCACCCAAAACTCAAGCCGATACAGCCAGTGACCAGCTGGCAGGATGGGAACTGTGGCAGGGTCTCCTGCACCCAATGTATCTTGCCGTGTTTCACGACTCACCACTGTAGGCTGAGGTCATCAGAAAGAGATCGAAAGTGTAGAAAGGGGTAACTTGAAAAAGGCAGAGCTCTTCACTACTGTAGATGGGGCGCTGGATATGTTGCCCTTGCTCCAGAGTTGCAGATTCATTGATGCTGCTTCTGGTTTTAGCTCTGAGCTGTAATCTTTCCACAGCAGCAACAGCTTCTCCGTCTGCACCCCACCTCAAACCCAGCTACAGTTTTGGCCGGACTTTCCTGGGACTTGACAAATGCAACGCCTGCATTGGGACATCCATTTGCAAGAAATTCTTTAAAGAAGAAATAAGGTCAGAAACTCAGCACAGTAATTTTTAAAGCATTCTGCATAGTAACTTAAAAGTTGACTGTTAGTATTTCCAAGTACTTTAATGAGAGACAATGCAAAGAATAACTTAGCACCCAGTTGCCTTTGCAGTGCCTAGTGATTTATTTAATTACTTTCTATAAGCTGCTGCTTTGTCTCTTTTCTCTTAAAGCCACACAAACATGATCAAACGTCAGCCCTGAACTATAATCTGAAAGCAAGAGTAAAAGGCACAACTTTTGGCATTAAGAGTGGCTCCAAAACAATTCAAGAGAGTGATGGGGGAAGGAAAGAGGGAAGGAAGAAATCTGTTTGTTAGATGTACTGGAAGTATTTTATTATGAGCAACTCAGTAAAGGTAAAGGTGGTTTAGCTTTATATGCTTCCAACATACTATGTTAACTGTAAACGTATAAACATACTATATAATTTTGTACCAGGTGCAAGAACACAAATGTGCAGAATTTCACGTGCATGTTAACTAAGATCAAAAGCAGCCTAAACCTGCCTGAGGCAAAAGGAATTTTGCACGATAGGTTTCTTATGCACTCAAAAATAGATAGGGCTAAATTATTAGTACACTTTTGGGAGGTTTCTGTGAGAACTTGAAGGCAGAGGCAGAAATTGCCTCTGCCTCAAAGTCAATGAGACTTATGCTGTCCAAGTGGTCATCGATTGATCCAAACAGTTTTAAGCTGAAAAGCAGAGCATATCTGACGATGGCAGGGAAAATGTTGCCAGTGTATTTGAGGAGAAAGTTAAAGGCAGTGCTTGGCAGAGGAAGGGTTTATTTGGTCTGATAAGATTTATAGAGCCATATGCACTTTCTTTTATAGATATAAAAGCCTGAGGGGCAAGAACTGATTATAGTAAAACTGTATTTGTAATGCTATAATGTAAGTAGTATAATATTGGACAAATCACCATTTCTATCTTAAACTATCGTATAAAATGTACCATAGTAAAACCATAATGGTTTGTCCAGGGTGGACTTGTAATACCAAACATCCATCCTTCATTTGCTGCTGTTGGAAAAAGGCAGCTTGTGGCTGTACTATGCCAGGGCACCCCTCGCTGTGGCACACAGGGGGTTCCAGCCATCATCACTTTGCTCTCTTGGCTTTCTGTCTCCCTCAGCTCGTGCCGACAGTAACACCAGGCCGTGCAGTAACTCAGGTGCAGCCGCACTGAGAAGGGCCAGGACAGCATTGCTGGGTTTCTCCCAGCCCAGCACAGACTCCTGTGTCAAAAAAGCAGGATGGATTTGCTAACAGCATTTTCAAATGGCTGACACGGGATGTTGTGGGTCTGCAGGGGCTGAGAATGCGTTTGGGGTATGGCCTGCCCTACATTTTATTATCTGCAGTGGGGTGGCACAGGGGCTGGCTCCTGCCTCCTGCAGGCCCTTCGCCACTTGCCTGTGCAGGGTTTTTAGGGTCCTACCACCAGGTACAAAGCAGCTTCCACAGGTGCAGCTTGTTGCAGGTGCACTGTCTCGGTTACTCCTGCTTATCCACTGGAAAGGCTGGGGCGGTGCAGACTCCTTCACCCCTGCCAAAAGTAGCAGTAGCCTTCTGCAGCGAGCATCTGCCTCTGGCTGCACGGGGAGTGGGAGAGAGGTGCTATGTGAGGGTAGGCAGGAGACCCCCACGCTGGCTTTCCTCAGGGCACGGAGGGAAAGGGGTGCAGGTGTGCAGAGGGTCTGAGCGGGGTCTGGGAGTGCAGAGCAGCAAACGTGGGAGCATGATGCTTCTGCCTCAAGGAATGTAGAGGGGCTTCCTAAACCAGAGGTGCGGTTGGCTTCCTGCAGGCAGTGCAGCACACGAATTAATGATAATGTATAGCTCTGCTCAGAGCACTTTGGAAGGGGTAACTTTCAAAAAATGTATTCCTGAGCAGTCAGCTCCAGGCTTTTCTTTGCAGGGGTTAAACTTGTTCTCCCACTTGATTTCTTAAACAGCCAGGATTTTTTGGCAAGTGGAAGCTTAAACAGGGGAAATTTCAGTGGCGCTTGTGCTCTTTGATCCACCCCCGTGTACCTTTTGACATGTTCACAAAGGTAGATGGCACTTTTTGTTTCTCTGTGTTAATCCTGATTGCTTCATCAATTTTCCATCATTTCCAGGAGCTGCAACATGCATTCAGGCTTGACTAAGGAAGATGTGGGTTTTGTTCCCAGAATGGCTGGTGACACATCTTGTGCTCTAATGTTCTTTACTTCCCTTATCTTTGCCCAACTTTATGCATCTGTAAATGAGAATACCAAAGCCTGCCTAACAACAGACAGCAGCAGAAGTTTTCATAGAACATTAGATTTTCAAAACACTGTGAAACAGAGCTGACCAAAACTATTTGCAAAATTGTGCCAATACTGGCAATGAGTTTTCGCCAAAAGTAATGGGAAGGAAGTTTGGGAAACCTGGAATGCTTCAATTTGATGCTTTTCTTATATGGCATTCTTTTATTTTTGGTTTTAAGGCTTAACTTGTTAAATTTTCATCTTTAAAAAATTTAAAACTCCAAATGCAAGCAAAATTATTATGGCTGAAAAAAAAATTACTTCATTTCATCCAGGAAAAAAAGAAAAACAAATTGGGTTTTCTTCAACATTTAGTTCTGGGTTGATCTAAAATCTGTAATTCGTGACTCAGTTATTCACACAGATCTTACTGAAAGTCTTAATTAAAGCGCATTCAGGTCCTTAGCTAAAAGGCTTCATACAAGAGTGAATTATTGTTACAGCACAACTTGATGATGAATCTTAAAAGTATCCGGCAAGTGTGCCAGGCCAATGCTGCGCTGCCCAGAAATGATGCCAAATACAGAATTGCTGCGGCCCATGCTGGGTTCCCAGGCCCACGTGGCTCTCCCCCGGGAGCTCTGCGGAGGAAATAATTCCATCCATGCTCAAACTAATGCTTAGCCCAGGATTTCACACATCCGTGCCCCGCCTTCATGTGGGAGGCGGTGCTTTCCTGGTATCTGCCTGACGTGAGCTCCCCTGAGCACACGCCCTTGAGCCAAATCACAAGGCACATTAGTGCTTAACTAAAAAAAAAAAAAAAAAAAGAAGGAAGAAAGAAAGAGGAGCCTAGCCCACAGCCATCTCTTCCCTGTACGTGTCTGGCACACTGCCCCTGCTTTGCAGATTATGCACTGGGTGGGGTCGTGATGCACAACAAATCGCAGTGAGGCATAGCAATTATTCTCTGCCTTTTAGGGCTAGCACAAAAACCAGACACCCCTCTTCCCCCAATTCCACCCCCCACCCCCCCCCAAAAAAAAAAAAAGGTAAGGTGTTTATTTTCATGTCAGATGCCCTAATCATAGAGAAACTTAAGTTTCATATTGGGCAAAATGCCCAAATGAATGAAACGCCTGAACCCCCCACACCTGCTCTTGCAAGAGTCCAGGCTCCTCCACTTCTGGTCAGCCAGCATCTCTGTGGCAAACGTTTTGAAGGAGGCACGTGACTAGAGCTGGAAGCAAAGGCAGGGCAAGCACCAGCATTTCAGGGAGATAGGCTTTCCCTCCCCTGCACAGATCCATGTTGGGTAAGGGGATAGAGGTGCTGCCTTCAAGAAGGGTCATGGGGAGGATGATGGTCGGTCTCTGATTATGGAGCGTGGCTAGCGTCACTGAACCAGTTATTTGCTTGAAATCAGCATACATTAATCCCCGCAAAATTTCTCTGTGCTGATCAGCTTTCAGATTTTTCAATGTCTTTTCATCTAACTCCAGCTAGCTGATCCTGCAGAGAACCTCTTGCCTCTCCTGTTTCACTTCTGAGCTATCGGCTTTAATTTATGGTTGGATTAAATTAGAATGTGCTTTCTTACGCACTTGGGTAAGGAGGTTAGGGCAGGAGGTTTTAGAGGCAGTGAATGCATGACGTTGGCCAAACCAAAGGTCGGAGTTCAGCCGCCTTCCAAGAGCAGGTTACAGACCTACTTACAAAATAGGCACTGTGCTCCTAAGCTCCTGCATGTGTGACAGCTCTGTGGGAAGAGCTGAGGGGGCTGCTGAAACAAACAAAAAAAAAAATCACAGCCTAATTACCCAGCCCATATGCTCCTCTCCTGTGCCTGTGTAGGGGGAGCAAATCAATGCAAGATTCCTGTGGCTACAGTGGTGCCACACGCCCAGGGCACGTGTCTCCCTGTCCCGCGCATCACACCCCAGACCCTGACACTGCCTTGGGAGGTCACTCATCCCAGCTGCTAAAATACAGCCAGAGATGCTGGACCTGTTGACCCCAGTACTGAGTTAAAGTCACCACCTCAAAACAAAAGGTCGTTTTGATATTCCCAAATGCATTTATTGTCAGGAGGTTTTGTCATGTAGTGTCCTTTAAAGTGCTGAGCATTCCTTTTTTCGGGCCCTTTCTCTGGGATTAAGGAAATTTCAAAACTCCAGGGATTCCCTGTGAAACGAAACCCTGCATCACTCTCTCCCTTCCCTCCCTCTGTTTAGACAGCCCAAAAGACAGCATTTGAGCACTCTATTCCCTGCCCCATGGCACTATTCACGACAAGGGATGGTTTAAGCAGGAAGCAAAGATGGACATTTTTTTCCAGAGCACATTTCCTTGGCCGACATCTTTGGCTGGTTCTCCTCACCCCGGTGCCCATGTCCGCCTGCCTGTGGTCGCTCGGCCTTTGCCGTGCCATGGCAGGAAGCCCCTGGGGCTGGCAACTGCGCTGGTGCTGTGGGGGTGTCTGTGTGGCTTGTTAACCCGCTCTCCGTGGGGTTCTCGTTTTGGTTTGGCAGGTTTGACACCTGGCTTTCTTCTCATTTAAAGCTGCCCCCCAGCTACCTGCTCAGCTACTCGGGCAACTACACCGATGATGCCAAGAGCTGGCGGCTGGTCGATATCACCCGGCTGACCTCCAAGTACCGGCACGACCGGGCTGACAAGCGGATCTGCACCTCCCTGCTGAAGACCAGGACCTGCAGCCTGGAACGCGCCCTGCGCCGCACAGATCGCTTCCAGAAGTGGCTGCGGGCCAAGCGCCTCACCCCCGACCTGGTCCAGGTCTGTGCCCCACGGTCCCCGTGCCCCTCACCAATGGGGGGAGTGGGGAGCCCAAGAGGGGTTGCCATGTGGTTTTGGGGTGGAGGGAAAAGGGTCTGAAGGAGGTACAGGCGCAATTCGCCAAGTGGAGGGTCAGCTTAGACAATGGCTGGATCTCTTCTTCTTGCCCTGGCTGGCAAAGGGGCAGCCCTGTGTCCCCCCAGCCAAGCCCACTGTCAGAGGGGAAAAGTAAAATGAGACCCTGATGGGAAGAAAAGGGCTGCAGCCCAGGGCCAACCCCCCACCCCAGCCACAGGTAGCCCCATGGTACAGCCTGGCCAAGGCTGGGGCTCAGCCCCAGCAAGGAGGGCACCAGCTCCTGACTCTTCATGCAGGCTGAGGCTGAAGGCTCACTGAAAGCCATAGCACTCGCTGGCTTCAGGCATGGGGATAACACAGGGACATGCACACAAACATGGCAACAGCTCAAGGTGGGATATTTCTGCTGGGTTTTTGACCAGGGTAGCTTGGACCACTCTGCTTGTGGCCGGCAGGGTGAGCAGCACAGACATTTGGAGCTAGAGCCTCGATCCCTCACCCTCCTGTCATCTATAGCAAATGATCTCAGGCACCAAGAAGCATGCTGCCCTTTCTGTTGCAGTCCTGGTGTGTCACAGGCAAAGACAGGACAGGCAAGCAGGGGGTCACTGTCACCAGACAGACAGGCGGCCATGGCGTGCACAGACAGATATGCAGGCAGGGCCAGCATGGCAGTGCGGGCAGGCTCCAGAGGAGGGACGGTGACAGAGCCCTGCTCATGCCGAGGGACGCCACAGGCAGCCAGGGACAGCCAGCAGGCACACCAGTGTGTTTTGCAGCAGCTGGCTTGAGTCTGAGAGCAAAAGTCCACTCCCCAAATGCACACACATCCCCCCACCTCATCCAAACAGCAGCATATCCACTGGCAAGGTGCAGGGGCCAGGGTACAGGCTGGATGTATTCTAAACAAGACTCTGAGAGGCAGAGAAGGATTATTCCAATACTTCTCCCCAGTTCCAAGAGAGAAGTGGCTGTGAAAAAGCAACTTATATTTTCTTCCTATAAAGGCAACTGTTTCCTCCTGCCCGCACGCTGCCACATCCACTCAGCTTTGCTGAGTGCTAAAGATATGCTGCTTTAGCTTTTCCACTTCTGTTACCCCATGGAGCCACACGCCCAAGGAGGGAGAGCGGGAGACCCCATGCTGCAGCAGCAGGAGCAGGAACAGGAGCAGCACCAGGGCTTGTGCCTAAGCTGCTCCCAGAAGGACTGACTCCAGGTACTGACAGCCTCACACTGGAGGTTACCCTGAAGCCAGCACCCTCCCAGGGGGTGGGGTGCAGGATGACACGTGCTCTTTGGAGCTAAGCTATGCTGTATTTCTGCTAGTAACCTGGGGAGAAGGGGCAAATATGCATCTTTTCCACCCAGAGCATCCCTCGCCTGAGTCTGTGGGCTGTAGGCAGGGGCACTTCCTCCCTCCCAGGGTGGTAGGCAGCAGCGTCCCAGGCACCCACCATCCATTGTTGTCCCCCAAGGCAACATCGCAGGGGGCTGCGGGAGGGCAAGGCTGGGTGCGAGGCACTGCTGGAGTGTCCAAGGGTTTTCTGCAAAACTGTGCTGCCCCCACAGCAGTGCTATGTGAAACAGGAGGAACTGAGAGCTTAAAACTTCCATTTGCTGGGTGCAGAACTAACTGGAGAAATGTAGCTCTGTGGTATCTCAGATCTGCTGCAAAGTGAAGTCATTAGCTGAGACCAAATCCTTCTCCTTAAAAGGCTCTTGATGTGCTATACAGCTTTCCCTACCCTGTCCTTTCTGGAACTGAATCCCCAGATGAGCTGGCTGGATCGGACACACATGCACATGCGTATGCATGTACATATGCATACACACATACACATGCACGCACACACATGGACACCCATGCAGCACCATGCAGAGGCACTGGCTGGAGCACCCTGGCCTTGCACAGATTCAGTTTCTCCCAAGTGGTTGAATTTCCTTGTGCAGCAGCAGGAAGCTGAGCTGACTCTGGCTCCAGGGGTGAACCTGGGGGGACATGCCCGGGGCCATGCGACATTTCAGCAACCCCTGCAGTATTTTAGCTGGACAGAGTGCAGGAGGTTTCAGAGAGGCCAAGACCTTTGCACAGTGGCCTCAGGATTGCTCTGCTCATGTTTTCATGGTTCTTTTGTTCTGTAAATCGAGCAGAAAACCTAACTGGGATATAAATCCTTTCTAATACAGAATAGAATTCAATACACAGAGGAGCATAGCAATCCAGAGGCCCCGGGTTCTACCCTCACCACCTCCAGATTTGGGCAGCAATCACTATGTAAGATCAGGCATGTGCTCTGCAAAATGAATGCTGGTCTCACAGTGGTCTGAATTGAAAAACATCCTTCAGCAACGATAATTCAGATATACAGTGTGTGTGAGTTTGCATGAGACCCAGCCCTGTTGTGTGGGCCACGACAGATTACAGGGTGACCCTGCCCAAGCCATTCAACCCCACAGAGATATACATCGCTGCAAATGCTCACCTGCAGCACTGCTCTTCTGGCTTTTTTTTGCCCACTCTCTCTTTTCAGAGGTTTTAACAGCACAATGCTGTTGATGCCTAACATGATGCCCCATCCTGTTTCACAAAGCTGTGGCCGCCCAGTAGTGTCTGTACTCCCCTCCTGTAGCTTTTCCTATATAGCAGCACTGGGGAGAGCTAATGGGCTCAGGTGATTTTGTCTTACAGAGCAGAGAATTACAACACATCATAATGTGCTCAAATCAAAATGACAGACCATGAAGTAATGTTTTTTCTCTTTACACTGCCTGCCCTGCCTGACCCAACTATCAGCTGTACTGCCTGCCACAGTGATTATTTCACCCACCACGATGAAAATCTTTATTGGATACAGCAAATTCTTCAGTGTTAAGATCCAGCCCGCCTTGTAGACAAGCAGGATTTAGTTGGGCCTCAGCCTGCACGGTAGCCCCAGCCACCCACGGCTTCACCCAGGAGCTCATCAGCTCAAACCATGCCATGTTCAAGGGGAAGAACAACAAAAAAAGCAGGTTAGTTCCAGCACAGATTACCCACAGGGAAAATTTAAAGCCCTGTAAATTCACAAAACACAGCCTGGTAAATGCTGCAGGAAGACAAACAAAAGCAATACCAAGGTGAAGAGCCAGCCATTTTCAGCCACTCTCTCCAAGATGGACTGTTTGAAACTGTTGACTGGCACCTCCACCAGCCCCTGGCAGATGTGCCAGCACTGTGGTTACGTGGCCAGTGCATCCCTTTGCTCACAGTGCACAAGCAGCAGCTCTCGGATCTGGCAGCTGACCCGCCCTAGGGAAGAACAGGCTTTACCAGGCTCCCAGAGCCACCTCTCAGACCTGCCGCCTCTTTGACCCTGCACCTCACCGTCAGAGACATCCTTCTGTAAACCTGCTGGCACCACCCGCACTTGACCCCCTGTGACAGGAGGGCAATAGCAGCGATGCCTGCAATAGGGACCAGACTTGTGTCTTCATGGAGTGTCCCCAGTTTCTCTGTTTTGCAGGTGAACAAAACCCTTGGATTCAAACAGCCTGGAGATGCAGTTGCTCTGACACCTACGTCCAAATATTTCCTCCTGGATCCCACCCCAGACTTGGTTATTCGGTGAAGCTGCACTCAGGTGGAGGCATATGAGGCAGGAGGCAGCTGTGCTCCCGAGGTGTGCCATCCCTCCTCAGGCTGGCTGAAGAGAAAGCAGAGCGAGGAAAAGTTGTCTTCCAGAGGTCGTCTTTACATCAGAGTGAAATCTGGGTGCATCCACACTAGATGCACACACATAAGCATACAAGGGTGTTAAACACATCATAATGGGCAGTGGGGAAAAAAATAATCACACCCAGATGTAGGTAGCCATTGCAGGAGCTACTCATTATTGGATATAAAAATGTGGAAATTTAATCAAAACAAATAAGAAGCTTTCCATATCAATGACAAACAAAGCATAAAGCTGTCTGTCAAGTCATACTGCAAAGGACTTTGGATATTGTGAGAAAAATCAGTATCTCCAGTGTATCAAGTATGTGTTCTTCAGATTATTCTTCCATCTACATCTTTTTGTCTGTTTTATGGCCTCAGCTCTTGTTCTGCTGTGGAGATGTCAGAAGGGGAGGCCTTGCTCTGCCAAAACACTTGAGCAGGTGCTGAATTTTGTACATTTGAATAGCTCTGGCCCCACTCTCCAGCCCTGGTGAATGTGCCTTCATTAAAGCATAGGAAGCTGCACTAATGGTTGATAAAAATGTGGCAGCACCCAGCCCTGCTCCTCTGCTCCTACACCATTGCTGGTATGCCTGGAATGATTCCCCAGAAAACAAGCAGACCTGACCACTGTGTGCCCACGTCCATGTCTGTCATAACAGGATGAGCTCTGACCTTGGAAGAAAACCTAATTACAACTTTCACACGTTCTCTGCCACCATGGTTTCTCTTCTGCCTGTATACTCTTAAGGGTCTCAGCTTTTGCAAACTCCTGGAGGCAGCAAGGCTTTCTAACTTTGGCTGCAAATAATTGCATATGCACTGAGCTGCCAGATACTTTCTCCACCTTTTGTCTCTAACACAGCTCTGTTCCCCTCAGTTTTTCTCACTTCTCCTCCAAAGGGAAAGCGATAGAGTCAGCCACAACACGCCTGCAAGCGCTGCAAAACAGAAATCCATAACCATCACTTCCTTCCCCTCCTTCTATGCTTTTAGATAATTAGGTCAAAAAATACTTCCTTCATAAGGCTACACCAGAGGACAGAAGTGTATGAAGACTTGTAACTAGAATTATTTTTGACAAATTCTTTTATCCTCTTGGGGAAAAAAACCAAAACCAAAACCAAAACCAAAACATGGTGAAACAAGGCTGCAGTTTCGGTTGAGTTTTTCAGGCAGTTTTGACCAGTTATTGGCATTCAAGGCTTGTTTCATGCAACCGATGGCCAAGGAAGGGGTGGTTGGGACCCCGCTGAGGCTGGCAGGGGGGCAGGGAAGGAGACGTGGAAGGTCTGGTCCCCCCTTGCCACTTCCAACCAGCAGAACAGCACACTCCTTCTTTCCTTGTTGGTACCTTTCTTTGTCATGGCTGGGTAATTAAGTGTTTTATGCCAAATAAACAGCTCGCACAGGATGGGTTGAGAGAGCTCTGCCAAGAGTTACCAAATCATTTGGGGAGATCCTCAGTCACACCTTTGCTCTTAGCATGAAGAATGGCAGAGAGCAATGCAAGCTCCAGTGCCATTTCCTCTGAAGCACATCTCCCAGCCATCAAATTGTAAAGAAAGCCCAAAAGAGTAAATCTGGCTACTGGCATTTGGAAGAAAAAGCCTTAGCAAAAACATAATTCCCTTCCCCAGGAGAGGCATGGTAGGGCAGCACTTCTGTGCCACTATGGGCAACTCTCCATGTACCTGCTCTCCTTAGCTATTAACGAAGACTGACTTCAAAACAAAGGCCTTTTTCAACTACTCAGATAGAAATTTCTGTGTCCTTTGTCCCAGCCATAGATTGTTTGTGCAATTTTACAAGCTAAACCTCCAAATCTGAAAGGTGAAATACAGTGATGGTTGATTCCATTAGCCCAACAATTCTTTATTTGTTGCTGGTATTTACAAAAAATAGGCACAGGCTGTTGTTTTTGATAGTCAATGAACAAGTTTATCAGAGAAAAAAAAATATCCTGTACTCGTACCCCCATACAGTGTTTATTTACATTTTCAAAGCATGTTTACTGACCTTAACAAATAGTATTTCCAAGAAAGCTGCTCACAGGCTAAGCAAATAGCGAAGTGAAGACATTATTTAATGAGTGGAGTGACTCACTGGCTTAACAGCAGGGAGACCCCCACCAGCGAGCCGGGATGCCAGGGCTGGAAGCCCGAGCGGAGGGAGGAGGCCTCCTGGTGTGGAGCAACGTTGTACCACGCAGTCGGGAGGAGATGAGGTTTGCAGCGTCCATGGCTCTCCCACTAAGACTGACTGCCATTTTGGAAGCCTGAGCTGTGAACAGGCATTTTTGGATGGCACAATTTTTTTTTTTTTTCCTAGGAGGGGGTTTACTGTAGGGATGCCCTCATGTATCTGTACCCATCAGCAGCTGTGCTGTCGGGGGCAGAGGTGCAGTGGGTAGAGCACAGAGGTGCCCGTAACCCCAGCGCTGGCCAAGAACATCATGACATCTCAGCCTGGAAAATAAACATCTTTGTCATGTCTTCCGCTCTCTCCAGGGCCTGTCTAGCCCCATGCTGCGCTGCCCGTCCCAGAGGCTCCTGGACAGGATAGTGCGGCGCTACGCTGAGGTACCGGACGCTGGCAGCATCTACATGGACCACCTCACTGATCGGGACAAACTGCGCCTGTTGTACACCCTATCAGTGAATTCACACCCCATTTTGTTACAGGTACATACCACGTTGCTCTGGCTTGAAATGCCACCCCACAGTCCCCATGCAAGCAAACCCTCACATGAGATATGCGCCAGCCCCAAACTGAGGAGTAGTCCCAGCTCTGGCCTTTGGCAAGCTTCCTAGCCTTCATGAAGTGTGTTTTTTCTGTGGGGCTGGGTGGCTGAAGACAGGTAGACCTGTGCTGTGCTCCTTGCATCAGCCTGTGAAATGGTGGAGAGACATGGATGCCCAGCCCCTTAAATAAATCAGAGCCCAGGTGAGTTATCGCACTAGCACACTGTGAAAGCCAGGGTTTTACACATCCGTGGTGTATGTACTACGTTTGCATTGCTAATATATTATTCAAAATCACAGCCTCTTTAGAAAAGAGAAAGAGCATGCCTTAGTGTGGAAGGACCAAGACACAGAGTTGAGGTTGAACGTGGACTTGAGGAGCACTGATTTGCCAGGTTCCATATGCCAGCACTGTTTGTCCCATTTGCATGCCACTAATAACTTGCTGCATGCCATAGTGCAGGGTTGCAGAGGCATTTGGTGGAATCCCAAATACAACTGAGCCCTGAGTTTGGAGGCAGAGAGCTGGGAGGCTTCACATCCCTCCTCTAGCACCTGGCTCCTCTTTTTCTTTACGCATGTCCCTTTGGGAGTAGCCTCACCCTTCCACCACTGCTGTCCCACCTTTATCACAGAATCATAGAATCATTCTGGTTGGAAGAAACCCTCAAGATCATAGAGTCCAACCGTAGTCTAACTCCAGCACTAAACCACGTCCCTAAGAACCTCTTCTATACACTTTTTAAACACCTCCAGGGATGGTGACTCCACCATTTCCCTGGGCAGTCTGTTCCAGGGTTTCCGAACTCTTTCCACAAAGAATTTTTTCCTAATATACCATCTAAACCTCCCCTGGTGGCAACTTAAGGCCATTTCCTCTTGTCCTGTCACTTGTTCCTTGGGAGAAGAGACCAACACGCTCCGTGCTATGACCTCCTTTCAGGTAGTTGTAGAGAGCGATAAGGTCTCCCCTCAGCCTTCTGTTCTCATTGTTGTTACCTCCAGCCCTTTGACATACCATGAAGAAGAGAGGCAGAATCTGTCTCCTGCCCCAGGAGAGGGGAGCGCACAGGGCTCTGCCCAGGCCCATGGAGGGGGAATGGTGCTTGTGCTCTGGGAGTCTCCCAAGGGTCATTCAGCCACCCCAGCCACAGCTCACTGGGGCATGAGACTGCGTCTCCCAGCACTGTAAAGATATGGGAATGCAGCTTAAACAGGTGAGAAAATATGCTGAAGAGAAATGGCTTGATTTTACACAGGTGTCCAAAACGCCTTTACAACAGAAGGAGAAAGCAACCTTAAACACGAAACTGGATGAGTTCATAACTCTGCCTTGCCAGGGTCAGTGGTGCTGGGGAGACAGACAAGCTATATTGTGAATGGCAGAAAGCTTTGTGTTGGCACAACTCAGCGGTCATGAGGTTTGTTTTCCAGCTGGGATAACTGCCATGCTGGCACAAGCTGCAGGAATGTGGGGAGTCCAGCCCAGGTGTCCCCACTGTAGCAGACAGTCTGCACTTCTGTCCCTCAGACTGCAAAGTCTCTTACAAAATGTCCAGGCAGTTCTTATGAATTAGTGAAAACTGTTTTAGCCCTACCTCACCTCCAAGTCCTGACTTCAGCTATGCAGTGCTCATGAGAGACACATCAAAGACTCCATAAAGACACCTAGAATTATCTCTCCTGTGCCTAAAATTTTCATGAATTTGAAACCTATCTTGGACTTTCTGGTGAGTCTCCCTCATGGAATAGGTCTTGAAATATCAGATATTTCTTAATTTAAAAATAGGGGAGAAAAAATAGCAGCATAGCTACTCCAGGAAGGACCAGCATCTTCCGTGGCTGCTGGAGAAGGCTGGGCTGTGGAAGGGTGCTGAGCTGCTTTAGAAGGCAAAACATGAGCTGACCAGAGCACTTGAAAGTCCTGGAAGAGGGAGGTGGGTCCGTGAGCATGGTTTAGCGGCCAGAGGGCAGGGACAATTGCCCCCATTTCCCCTCTCCCCGGCAGATCTTCCCCGACGTGGAGGGATGGCCCTTCCCGCGGTACCTGGGCTCCTGCGGGCGGCTGGTGGTCAGCGCCAGCACCCGGCCCCTGCGCGACTTCTTCAGCTCTGCTCCTGAGGTAGCCGCTGACCTGGCTCTCCAGCTCCTCGCTGTCCTCCGCTCCATGGGCACCAACGACCTCAACTATTTCTTCTACTTCACCCACGTGGATGGTGGCACCTTTGGCGTCTTCAGCAACGGGCATCTGTTTATCCGGGATGCCAGCACACTGGGGATTATCGACAAGGAGGAAGGTACTCGGCAGGCTCCAGGGCTGTGCTTCTGTTGCAGGAGGGCTCAGCGAGGGGAAGGTGACAGGAAATTCATTAGTGGAGTCAGTGGTTTGGTGACTGACCATGGACGCTTATGTCCTGCCTGACCCCCTCTGTGACTAGCACCAGCATTCAACATGCACGGTGCTCAATGCTCACATTTGGAGTCTTCCTAAATCACCTCTTTCTAAAGTTTTGCCACACAAATGTCAATATATGCAAGCAGAAATTTCAGAACTTCATTTATTTTAAGTATTGGGTCAAATCAGACTCTCTTCAGGTGCATTGATCACATTAACTAATAACCATTATCTCCCTTTTGTCTTTTTTACATAAAATCATAATCACTTTTCACAGGTTACATTAGTCTACTCCTGGAAGCAGAGCTAGTCAAAGACTATCCCACCAATAATTTAACAATTTTACTTTGAATGTTCAAATTTTCAAAAGGCCTTTGCTCATCTCATACATTCAGCTGAGTAGATCTCAAATATTTAGAAGCAGCTCTCAGAGAATTTTCCACTGGATTTCTTTTTCTTGTCCCAACAGCTATTGATGTTGACTTGAGTCCAGCTTGTTGAGCTGTTTTTGCAGTTTAATGTTTTTGGGTAACGTGGAAAAATTATGGGTTTGACTATTTGCAGTAGTTTTTATAGGAACTCCACATTTTAGGTTAGTACTCCAGTTCTTCTTGTTCTTCTGCATCAGTTTGACTTGACAGACTCCTCTCCACTTCCTCTGTCAGGCAGTTCTGCAGAGCTCTGTCTTTCAGAAAAATATACATATTTCAGGAGAGAGAAAATTAGTCCATATACAGCTACAGCACGGAGTACATGGTGGTGAAAGGTAGCCGTATCCTTTAGATAGTGACAAGCCCCATGTTAATACAGAGGTACAGACATATGTGATTACCCAAGATTTCACTATCGTGCTTCTAACAACTGGTTTAATTGTCTCTAACAGGGAGCCAGCTGATTGATGACCAGCAGGAATACAAAGATATATTTAGCTGTTTGACTGTGGACTGTCAGTCTGCCTTTGTGTCCTGTGACTCCATCGGAGAGAAGCACAGCCTTGTCATGGTGTGTCAGGAGCTTTTGCCTAAGCTGCTGAACGGGAAATTCCTGCAACCTGTGCAGGGTCAGATAGACAGCTTCCTGCAGCACTGTGCTGATGGCCTCACCGATGACCAGGGTGTCAACGAGGCGGTTGCAAAGCTCGCAGAGCTCCTGAAGCCTCTTCGGTCTTGTGATTCCCGTTTTGCCTACCGCTACCCTGACTGCAAATATAGTGACAAATACTGATGGCTTTGGAGGAGGGGGTCCCCTGGGAAGGACAGGGATTGTGTCAGTCCCCTGCCAGCGCGGGAAGCAAGAAGGAACCGGGGTAGCTGGGAAGAGCTGCACCAAATCTGGGGCTTCCTCACTGAGGCAGAGGAGAAGGGGGCAGAGCGCACACGGGATTTATTGTTTGTCTCCCAGAGATGCATTTGTCACAAGGGATGTCAGACATGATGTAAGGTTTATGGATTATTAGCATTATTGTGAGTGACAGGGGCTACAGGATTAATAAATCTTATTCACATATTTTGGTCTTTGAGGAGTTTTCCACGCTGTTAAAAAAAGTCTCTGAAGGAGCATGCTTGTAACTAGCTAGATAGAAGAGCATTATTACCAAGAAAGTCTTTCTGATTGAGATGCTACAAATATCATGTGGGATGGATGGAAGCATTTATGACTTTCATTGTGGGGATTTTTATATTATAGATAAACTGAACCACTGGATCAGTTCCATACCATCACCCCTCACAGACCACTTTTATAAAATATTTAAATTTTATTACTTTTATGGCACACAGAAGAGAAAAATGCATTCGACAGCATTAAAAAGCTGAAAGGCCCCGTGTCTCTTGAGGCTCAATTTCTCTAATCCCCAAATATAATTACTTTTAGTCTTTCCCAAGTTGACAGGCAGCAATTGGGCAGTAACAAAGGTTCTTGTTTTAAGATCAGAAAAAATCCAGTTCTGGGATGTGATTGTCCAGTAGATACTTCCACACTTTTCTCTCTAAAGAAAACAGAAAGAACCATTTTCACAGGGCCATTTAAATGAGAAAATTACCTTAAGAGGAGAAACAACACAGGCAGAGGCTGAGAGATTTGCTTACCCTGAACCCAGTGAGACTTGCTGAAGACTCAGTACTCCAGTGTACATATTGGGGCACCCCTGAGAACTGGGACATGTAAGTCCTGACCAGCAGGAAGTGCAGCCATCCTCATCAGTTTGCCTTTCGGAGGAATCAGTAAGCCAGTCCCCAAGGAGCCACTCAGGCCTCTCAAATTTGGAGTGGTGTTCTCTTTCTCTGTAGCACTGTTCACCTTGGGACTAGTTGCGGGTGCCTCATTTTGTGGGGGAAGGTTGCAAAAGTTGCAGATTTGCAAAATACAGATTTCCCACCCAGCACCTGTCAGTCCCTGTCCCGTGTTCTCCCTGTGAGGCATCAGAGATCCACGCTGAACCTTCCCTGATGTCTAGGGGACTGACAGGCCTCACCTGGGTTTGGGGCTTTCTCCTGAGATCCAGGTGCATGGGAGTCACAGAGCAAATTTGACTGAGCTGAGTCAGAAACTAGACTTTCTGGATCTCCCATAAGTATTTTAATCGCAGAAACAGTCTTCCTTTAGCAGTGGTTCAAAAACTAAATCAGTAACAACATAAAAGCAGAAAAAGGTATGAGTGCATTTGCATTTCTTATCATTGTACAGAATTACCCAGAGAAGGAATGCAAGTCAAGATTTTATGTTGGCTGTGGAGGAGCTCTGTGCACATCAAGCACCTGGCCTGGGGTTCAAGGCAGGTTTTGCAGACAGATTAGGCACCCAAAGCCACACACAGGTATCACACTGGGAAAATC
Organism: Patagioenas fasciata; assembly: GCF_037038585.1. Taxonomy (NCBI): domain Eukaryota; kingdom Metazoa; phylum Chordata; class Aves; order Columbiformes; family Columbidae; genus Patagioenas; species Patagioenas fasciata. The sequence goes on from NC_092520.1 coordinate 98,252,029, forward strand.
TGCCCCAGGACATTCATTTTGCTTTTCCTCCTGGCATAAAGTATCAAGTGCACCTTTCACCTCTCAAGAATTAGAGACACTGAAAATAATTTGTAGGTAAATTTAGCTCCAGGCCCAGATGGTTCAACAGCAAAAATGTTTAAATATACAGCCTAAGCTACGGCTGCAGCCCTCTTTCCTGATTTCAGTCTATTTCTACATCATGGCTCTCTTCCAATGAGAAAAACATGTCCTTCTCTGCCATCCACAAGGCTGACTAACAATCTGTTTTCAACAGTTTTTCTTGAATCTGTCTGCGTCTCTGACCTCTCGGTCTGTGATTTTACCTGGTAGCCGGGTGTTATCCCTGGGCCACTTCCTCTCCAGCCAGTCCCCACCATGGTGCCAAGTGTCAGCTGCCTCACGTGGGGCTGAGGAGGCTCCTGGTTCACCACCAATCTCGCTGGGATCAGTGGTGAGGTGCTGCCCACCCTGGGCTGCCAGTGTCCTCGCAGAGCAGCCTTCTTTGCACAGTCATAACTAAAAACACACTCTGTAAAATGCCCCAAAAGCACTAATATGAAGAACTGGCCTGGTCTGCCCCAGCAGAGATGATTTGCAAGCCATGTGTCTGCAGAGAGGTCCTCACAGCTACTCCATGAGTCAGGCTGGCCTCTGACTCCAGGTTCTTTGGTTTTGCCATGGCTTGACTTGCCTTAAGAGGAGGAGCAGCCTTCGCAACTGGGCTCCACAGTGCGCTCGCTCCACTCCCACTCTCCCAGGTGTCCTGGGGTTTTGGTTTTTTTTTCACCACACACATTTTCCTTTTGCAAATGAGCCTTTCATCCCCTGCACAGCTCAGTGCAAAATGTCTCCTGGGCAGTAGAGCATCTCTCTGCTGTCAAACCAGCCCAGGGAAATGCAGAGGGGATGGATGTGATCAGCACCTGAGAGAACAGCAGCAGCAAGCCCAGATCTCTCAGGTCTAACCTGGCATCAGGCAAAAGCGCTGAGAGGTGTCACATGGGCTTCGGCTGAGCTCTGATCCTAATGTGGGCTGTAATCATGATCCTAAAATGCTGGGTGTAAAAATGGAAGAACCATGGTCTTCCACTGCTACTGGACTCAGTTGGCAAGACTGCAGCAGAAGTCTTGAAGCACATTGCATCTATTTTTATACAGCTTGATTCAAAGTTGTTGAAGCTGAGAAGAGTCTCCCCACCGCTTTCAAAAGATTTTGATATGAATTAGAAGAAAAAACCCAACAAAATGATTAAAAATAACAGAACCACGGATTTAAAAACTACAAAAGTGCTGGGAGCTGTATTCACCACCAGTTTCTCTTCAGACATCAATTACAAAGGCCAGGCTCATGCAAGACTGCGACTAATAAGCCAGCCATAAAATCAGTCCATGGCTCAGAGAACAATAATTTTCCTAAACTAAATCTCATTTCCCTGTATTTCCCTGGCTTTTTTTTTTTCACTGCCAATTTTTTCTCTTAATATTTTCCTTTTTCTTGGCAGTCAGGCCCTGGAATTAGTGCCCACCCTCTCTGCCAGCTCCAGTCAAGCCATGAAATGCTAGTAGGCCAGGCTCCAAAAGGATGTGAAATTAATTTATAAATGCCAATTATTTTAAACCTAATCCTTCCCAAAAGAACTCTCAAGCAATTTTTTCCTCTCTGTGTTCAAGTTGGTGGCTTTGTGTGAGCCTTTGCAAACTGTTTCTGGTAACAACTTAAATATTTCCGCAGCAGGACAAACAAGGATGGCAGGAGAAGTCTTCCACCAGTCTCACAGTCAGCCTCAGAGCTTCCTTTGTTTGTTAGTATTTTGCCTCTGTGTCCAGCTGTTTTTCAGGTGTCACACATTTTAAAGTCTTCATGTCAATAAGTTTGTAAAGCTGTATTTTTTGTCTAGCAGTGTATTTTAACACTGTTGTTAATCAGGGGATGAGGGCTGCGTGTGGGCAGCCCTTAGCAAGTGACAGCCACAATTTCACCCAGCATAGTTCACCACTCCCCTACATACCATCCTCAGCCAGCGCCTTCACACGTTCTGACACCTCCCGACCACGTTGCGTGTCCAAAGGGAAGGTGGTGTGTTGTGTTTTGCCAGGAAAACCCACACAGGTATTTGAAGTCAAGGTGTCTGGTAACATGCAGGGCACCCCACAACCTTCTATCAGGGATACTTCTGTTATAATCAGTCCTGGGTGGATTGGAGGTCCAGGTTTCCCACTCCATAGCTTTTGCGGGTGATAATTTATTGCCCCACTTTGGACACACACACAAACACATGCTCCACCAACTTCCTACAAGGGGCTATCCAGAAAACTTGTGGCGTTTTGGAGAATTTAGGATCAGCGCTCAACAGCTCCATCCACAGGAACAGCCAGATGAACAGATTTCATGCATCTTTCCAGCAAGCTCAGCTAGCAACAGTCGTTTTTATTTGGCTTCTGGTTTTCTGAGACTTTAGGATGCATTTGGATCTTACTTGCCAATTACTCTCTACAGTCGGCTGCTCTAGATACTTGATTCCTAATTCTTCCTAAGTTAAGCCTCAGCTTCTCCCATTATCTTGAAAGTAAGTAGAACTTTAACAAAAATATTCAATGTCATGAGATGTTACAAAATCACAAGAGCCAGCACCACAATATTCTGAATTGGTTCGCCAAGCATCCTCTCAAAGTCCAAGCCCCTCACCTCTTTAAGGTTCAACCGCCTGGGATTAGTGGGGTTTTTTAAGACAAAGCTCTGTTCCTCACAACTCAAGAGTATAAATGGCAATAGTTAGTCCAAACTTTTCTGGTGTTTGAAGGAACAAGAACACATCAGCCACTCCCCTGGGGACATGGAGCTTTAAGAGAACAAGTTTGTCAGGCTTTACAGTCCTATAGTAATACTCAGCAAGGACGCATATAGCTACAAACCCTTGTCTTAAACAGTTCACTTGCTACATTGCATGTAAAGATAGCTTTTTAGACTAACTCCCACGGAAATGTCAGGTAAGGTTCAGCGTATTATGTGATTTAAAAGGAACTTGTCAATCACGCAGGATTTTTTTTTTCCCTTTTCATAATTTAAATATTTGGTTGGAGAAAGGCTTGTCAAATTCATTCCTCTAGTGATGTCTTAAAATAGTGGGTTTTTTCCTGCTCTGAAAAAATAATCAAGTCACTAGGAATAATTGAAGAATTTTCACAGGGATGAAAACCTCCCTCTGTTTGTATTCTTGGCACAGGAAGAGCAAAATCGAAGTTCACTTTGGAGTTTTTGCTCCACCTTGGTTGGAGCAGCTGTAAATATTTACTCCTTTTTTTTTTTCCCCTCACCATTTCAAGCTGGAGATGGCGAAAAGAAAGTGCCCTTATATATGTTTGCACTATTTCTATTAGCAAAACAAAGCAGGGATTTGTGTAAAGTTGAGGTACTGCTGAAGGACTGGAGGAGAAAGGTGCTGGAAGAATGCTGCTACTTTGGGTAAGTAAGTGCTGTGATTAAACATATCTTTTCCCAGTGGGGCTACCTGTCACCATTTCAGATGTCCCTGAAGAGAGTCACTGCGTTGCCACTGGTGTTTGGAAATGGAGATCCCTTCAGCAGGTGGCCAAGAGATGGAAAAGGTTGTCTGGGTTTCAGGAAACTATTTATTCTTTCCCATTTCCACTCATGGTGCTTCTTGCTCTGCCTGTCCCCTTCCACCAGAGAGCGGAACCCCATGGAGCACCCATGAAGGCTGCACAGGGTTAAGTCTGGCAGGTGCCAAGGGACCACAGCAGCCCCCCATGTGCAAAGCCAGAGGTGATGCTCAGGGGCTTTCCATCTCACGTCTGTGTTGCCTGGGGACAAACAGTGACAGGGGTTCCTCTTTGTGTCTACAAGGGTGTGAACGAAAAAAGCTGTGTGGGAAGCACTTTTGCTGAATTCTGTGAGCAAAATGACCAGAAAATCTAACAAGCAGCTATTGACTTGCTTTATCAACATGCTTTGAGAAAGGCTTTCCAAAGCTAAGCTGTTTGACTATTTTTCTTTTTTTTTTTCCCCAACAGTAGCGTTGTGGTTACCGACTGACTATTCCGCTTGACAAGAGGGAACATCTGTCTGCAGAGAGAGCAAGGAAGGGCTGGCCAAGCAGTGATGAACTTTATGGTTGCATGTCCCTAGGTAGGAGCCAAGCAGAGCTTTCTAAAAATACAGCTTTTGCATGACTGAAGGATTATATGTACAGCAAGATAATATTACCAGGCAAGGAGTAGCTTCTGAATGGAGGACATGAGTACAAATATGACTTGAGGTTCCACCAAAAAATATATATGTTTACCTAAAAAAAACCTCTAACCCCTCAGCACCGGCAAATCAAGGAGGAAGTATAAAAGGCCAAAAGCTATGGAAACAACCAAGACTTATTCTAACTTGACCAGAGTCTTTAGAAGACTGTCTTCCCCAGGGACATCTGTCTTCATGGGATTTTGTGAAAAGGATTGTTGATAAATTTGACAGAAACACAGACTCTCAGTACTACAGAAGCAAAAATTAAGAATTACTGGAAAAGCTGTGACTACCAAGTCCCTCTTTTCCCTGCTGCGGACTTGGATCTGTGAGCACACCCATTCCTGCTCTGAGACACCAGCCAGCTTCTCCTGGCAAAGGTGGGGGCAGAGGCAGCACAATGGAGCGATTCAAAGCAAACAGACACCTTTCAAAAAGGAGGAATCAAATGCAGAAATTAGGCAAATTAGATGCAAGACTATAATAAAGCAGCCCCAGAAGAGAAATCCTAGGAGCTACTTGTTAACAGCATGGAGGTTGACAATAAACCCTTTCTCAAATACACCAGAGGCAGAAAGCCTGCCAGGAGAGCTGCTGTGGCCAGCAGGCAATCTCAGCGCAAGGAGGCCCAATAAATTAATAAATCAGTATTTTGCAGTGATGTTCACAGGCAGTGTCTCAAAGAAGAAACATGGATAATATTAAGTGAATCTGTTAAGAAGAAAATCAGGTAAAATCCACCCAGCCTCCTCATTTGTCAGGGTAAGGAGTCTATAAACGAGGGATGGTGGGGGGTTGTCCACCTCACCTCAACTGAGACTTCAATGCTGCTCTGTAGAAAAGCTGGCAAATAATGGGTCTAACAGAAATACTACCCAGTGGGTGTGAGTGAGGAATCCTGCTCAGAGTGTGTACAACTCAGTTAAAGGCAGTCACTCATCATGGGGAGAAAACCAGGAGCAGAACAGGGACTTCAGGGAGCTCAGCCTGCCAAGGGAACCTGGAAAGAGTTGGGTTTTCAGTGCAGCGCAGAGGAAGACAGGATGAGGGGCAATGGGCACAGACTGAAACACAGAAAGTTCCATCTGAATATGAGGAGGAACTTCTTCACAGTGAGGGTGCCAGAGCACTGGAACAGGCTGCCCAGAGAGGTTGTGGAGTCTCCTTCTCTGGAGACATTCAACACCCACCTGGACACATTCCTGTGCAACCTGCTCCAGTTGAACTTGCTTTAGCAGGTGGGTTGGACTAGATGATCTCCAGAGGTCCCTTCCAACCCCAACCATTCTGTGATTCTGTGACAACCAGATCATCACAGGAGTGGGAGGAATTTCCCAGGGGGAGCTCAGCCTTGCAAGATATCATGAGCCCCAAGAGAGGTGACTGCAGAGGAAATCCCCATGTCAGGGTAATGATAGCAGGAGGACACAACAGCAGAAGGATCCCTCTTCATCTTGTTTCTTACATTGCTCCCCAAACACAGCACCAGAGATTTGTCCCAATGAGTTAACCCAAGTGAATTCCAAACGTCATAGGAACAGCTGAGAACAAGGGCTGGGGGTCCTGGGGCGACAACCCAGCCTGTGGCCAGGGGCCCACTACTGATGACCAAGGAAACATCTTCCTCAGCGGAAAAGGAGTCTTGAGCTTTCCAATGTCCATAAAATGAAATATGTGAATAATTCATCAATATTTATGGATAAAGCTATTTCAACACAGCTACTAATGCCTCACTGTCTTCTCAAGGAAACATCCTAATTTTCCACTGATACCTCCTTTTGAATTACAAGACAAAACAAACAAACAAAAAACAACCAACAAACAAACAAACAACCTCCTCCCCCCCCCCACCTCCCAAACCCACAATGTGAAGGAAATAAGCTTATCCCGATCCAGGGAAACCATGTTAACAACAGCTTTCAGTGGTTGTGCATGAATTAATACAAGTTTCTCTCATATCATGTGTTCAAGATGGTCCAAGAGAGCTGACCTGATCTTTGATTGCTTTTTAGAGTTTGGAAGCCTTGAGCTAGGAGGACTTGCTTTCCTCCCAGGTGAAACCTGGTAGCTCAGGAACCCGTCCCTCTTCCCATCTCCTCATGTCCTTCTTGGGTTTTTTTGAGAGATTAACTACCATGATCATGCTCTCATGACATCTTACCCAAAACAGTTTCATTTATAGCTGTAAGATTTCTTTTTCTTCTCACCATCCTCACTCCCTTATCTTTACTGGGGTTAAGTAATTTCTCCAGGACTACAGCAGAGACTCCAGCCTCCTTGTTAAGGAGCAATTACTCATTCCAGAAACAGAGACCCTTGTGTTTTCTGAACTGAAATGCAAGAGGACTTTGATGAGCACCCAGTGGTGCTCCCCCAGCTCTGCCCTGGGGGCAAGCAGCTGTGGAGGGAGACACCTTTCCCCACCCTGATGTAAAGTGTAGCTACCACCCTGTTTGCTCTCAGGGGATGTCTCTGCTGCCACCAGCCACAGCTGCCAGGTCATTGGTCTCCCCAGGGGTGCAGCTGCAGAGGAGCTCTGCCTGGGCATCACCTGGACCTGGACTGCTTTGGCAGCTTGGAGGAGGGAAGAGAAAATATTTCCTAGAAGTCATTGCAGCTGGAGAGGTGTCATGGGGAAAAATTTCCTCTGACTGTGCTCCGGAGGAGGTGAAAGTGGATTGCAAAGAGAAGAATTAGGGAAAGGTCATTATCACCCAAACTGCTGGGTCCTTCAATTCTAACTTAATTAAGGGAGCATGGTGGGGCAAAGGACCTTGTGGTGTGAGGTGCTGTGCTGCTGCTGGTGCCATCCCATGTCAGACGAGAGAAACTCTGCTTGGGGAAACTTTCCATTCAAGCAGATAAAACAAATACGGTACAGGAGGCAGAAACTGTGAAGGATGTTTCAATGCAAAAAATGCAAATGCAACTCTTTCTAGTCCATTTCCTATTAACTGGATCACACTTTCCTTTCCCTGCTGACTTGATAACCACCCCAGACCTCAGGACAAAGTACTATAATAAAACAATATCACCTCCAACATACCTCCTGTCTCATGGCCCTTTTCCAAGCCCCCTGGAAGCAGGAAGTTCTTCTGCTTGCTGAGCTCAGAATCCATCACCATGTGTCAACCGTGCATCATTAAACTGAAAGACTTGCCATATGAAGTCAACTAAAACCAAGCTGAGGGCACAGGAGGAGCAAGTCAGAAGCACTCAGAGATGATCAGCAAGAGGAGGGAGATGCTCTCTGATGTGGGGAGGATGCCCTGGGCAGGGGAGCGTGGTGCAAGGGGGCAGGAAGCCCAGCCTGGCGTGGGCAGGCAGCAGCATCCCCTGGGGACAATGTGCAGGCTGCAGCAGAGAATGGGACACACGACCATGCACATGTGTGTAGAAAGATGATACAGCCCCAGCTGCAGGTCAAAACTTGGGGTGTAAAGAATGGAGGCAGGGGAAGGAAAGACGTGACCCCTGCAGCAGGGAAGCGCTGACTGTAGTCAGATCATTTTAGCATGGCAAGAGGCAAATGTGAGAAAACCAAAGAATCACAGAGTAATTCAAGTTAAACCAACATTCAAATTGGCATTTCTGTAATGGGGACTAGGGTGCAGGAGTGTTGGAGGGACATTAAGCCTCCACAGTTTTTAAAACGCTAAGACACTCAATGTTTTCTCAGACGGCCCAAGCAAATGAGTCACCTTGCAAAAAGGCAAATAAATGCCTATTTTAAAAATAACTATTTTTCTTGTGTGTTGCTGGATTTGCCATTGTCAGTGACAGTCACAGATCTACATACAGTATTGAGCTAGTTGCTTTATTGTATCCTCTGACCTGGAATTTTTTCCTAAGGCCAACTTGCTCCTCAAACCCAAATTCTTACTCCCTTTTGAGCATTAAATATACTGAACGAAAGTGATGAGCATGGCTGAGACACAAGGAGTGTGTCAACACATAGAAAAGCTATGCTAAGGATGCTTGGCAGTGAGAGCATAGAGATAAATGTAAAGAGAAGGTGACATATACTTTGAGAAGGAGAGATGAGCATAGCCACTAAAAAGCACCAAAATGAGCACATAAAGCATACAAGACATTCAAGTAGTGAAGAGATTTGCCAGAATAGAGGAAAGAGGTTTTCTTCTACAGCAGATCGATGTCTTTCCAAAGTAGCTGGAGGAGGAGGGAGGTGCAAAGAAAGACACAGATCAGTGAGCAGCTCTCCCTCTCTATATAAGATCCTTTTCTTTTCAGTGTTTTAAAACTTTTGAAAGCAGACACACCACCCAGATTCTGAAAACTGAGAAGAAATGCACTTCACTTCTCCTCAGCCATAGAAAACTCCGTTTGCTTAACTCGCAGATCCACAGCTGCCCTGTATCCACTGCCCCCACAGCGTGTGAGCTCCCTGGGCGTTTCCTCTGAGGGCAGAAATACTGAACAGCAGTAACCACTGGCAAGGAGGAAAGGGAAAGGTGAAGCAAGATGCTTTATTCCTCTGTTCTCCTTCCAGGTGCCAAAATCTGCCAGCACAAACCTTCTTATCCCTTCCAAGACCCTTTCTCAGCAGAACTCAGTGTTTTCCCCCACAGGTCTCCGTGTTCCACAATTGCCTGGCTGCACCTATCAACACAGCCAATGGTGGGCAGCCAGCACCCCTGCTACCTCCAGCACCCTCAGGGTGAGCTGCTGAAGAAGAGGCGGTGCTGGGGAGGGGACCAGCCTTTGCTGGAGCTCGGGGGCTGGAAACATTTCTGTGCTGGAAGCCAAATCGTTTTTTCTAGCACGGCCCCTGCATTAATGCACAGCTTAGTGTTGTCCGGCATCATGCCCCAAACATTCTGCGGCTACAGCCCAGAGGGAACGAAGCCATGGGCTGTGTTGGCAGGTCCTTGGGCTCTTACCCAGCAGGAGCCAGAGGGATGGGTGGGCTGGAGAAACACAGCCCTGAAATAGCCAGATCCTGGCGTGCACGGGGCAATCAAATACCTATTCAAACACAGCAGCACTTCATTCATATGTTGCACTATATTCTCCCATCTTGTAACTGTGTAAATAAGTCATAGACATAATTTTCCAGAGTGTTCTTCATAACACAGCAAGAATTGCTAAAGATTCCATCAAGCTTGGTAAACAGCATTTTGCACTGATTTTGAAAATCAGGAACTGAAGTTGCACTTATGGTAATTGCCAACCCACTTTGTTGGAGCTGGAAAACTCATCCTACCTTTGCTATTTACCTTGTAGCTATTGACGAAGTGGCTTTTCAAAGGTATCATCATCAAACACTGACACACATATTGTTTCCCTGTTAACCAGAACTGAGGGAGGATCACTGAGCACTCATTCAAATAATTTTTTGCCTGCCCAGAGTTTTGCCCTTGTAGACTTCACTCCTCTTCTTCTTGGCTTCCTATCTTTAAAAAAATTGTATTCTTGAACCTCTAAGACACTTCTCATAAAATTAGTGATTTTTTTCCCTTGTTCTTTTAACGTTTCTTTTTCAGGGGGAATGTTTTCTACTGTATATCTCAGAGATAACCCTGTAGAACTTCTGACTGGGTCACACAGGCATAAAAAGCTGAAAGATGCTGGAGTAGGATTTAAATGTCTGACTGCAACTTTACTTATAATCACAGTTACAACCATGGCTCACAGACACAGCAACGTCCCTCATCCCTATTTAGGAATACTAAAATCTATTTTTGTAGTTGAGTGCTGTGATAACAATGACAGGAACCTAATCACGTGGAGCCAAGGTCTTTTTCTCCTAAGACATCTACCAGCCCATGATCTGCTGTAGCTGGTTCTTGGCTAAAGCGCAGTTATTGTGCTGCAAAACTTGTTAGGATCATGCCATGTGAGTGCTTGGCACCCCCATGGGGCACCACTGGGCTGAGCCCACATCTCTGTTTCTCAGTAACATTATACTCAATGTGTCACTAAAACCTGGGTTTTGTTTTTAAACCAGCCAGCCAGGTATCAGGTATCCACACCCTTATCTGATGACTGCACATCAGCATCCTTAAGCTGTCGAGGAGCTTCTGCCTCCTCAAGCATAACCACGATCACTTTGCCACCTAAAAACTTACCTTTCTTATGAGGAGAGACTGCGAGAGCTGGGTCTGTTCAGCCTGCAGAAGGCTGACAGGTGATCTTGTTTATGCTTATAAATATCTAAAGGGTGGACGTCAAGAGGATGAGACCAGACTCCTTTCAGTGGTGCCCAACAATAGAATGAGGGTCAATGGACACAGACTGAAGCACAGGAGGTTCCATCTGAATATGAGGAGAAACTTCTTTACTTTGATGGTGCCAGAGCACTGGAACAGGCTGCACAGAGAGGTTGTGGAGTCTCCTTCTCTGGAGACATTCAAACCCCCCCTGGACACATTCCTGTGTAACCTGCTTTAGTTGAACCTGCTTTAGCAGGTGTGTTGGACTAGATGATCTCCAGAGGTCCCTTCCAAACCCAACTATTCTGTGATTCTGTGCTCCTAAAAGGTCCTTACACCATGGGGGATACAAGCAAGGCTGGTGTAACTTGCTCTCCGCTGCCCAGCGGAGCCGGCTCCCACTTGCTCCTTCCTCCTGGCACCCAACACAGGAGCTGGGCAGAGCCACCCTGTTGCAGTAATACATCCCCAAATCATCAGCACTTAATCCAGGACAGCAGAGGGAACAATGGCATCTCATGAGCAAGACAAGGTCCTGCACATAAATACAGAGCTGTAAGAATGCCCCGAGTCTGCCAGCAGCTCCTGAGCCCCTGGAATATGTTTCCAGATCTTCAGCTATAAAGACATTTGCCCTTCGAGATGACCTTGGACTGCTGGAACAGAACCGCAGCAGATGCTCTTCTCACATTGCGCTGGACACCTTGCCAAGTGCTACTGCCCTAAAATTTCCTCTGTATGTGCCCCCGCCCTCCCCTCCCCAAACAAACAAACAAACAAACAACCTGTGGCAACTGTGACTGGCTGCTAGTTATCTTCCTTGGCTTTTTTCACAGCCCAAGAGAAGCTATTCCTGGTGGGTCATTTATCTTCCACTACTCAAAATTCATTCCTATTTAGGGTCAACTTTGGTTCTTAAATAGGTCATTTTTGCACACATCTGAAGCTTGGTGCAGACAGGAAGTGACTCAACCCTGTTTGCACCCATTGCTCACCCCTCAGCCTTCTCCAGGCTCTGGAACAACAGTCCTTCAAGTTACTGCTGCGAAAGTCAGCCATCCCATGGGATAGCCCACTGGCAATGATGTACAGGGAACAAACAAACAAACCCAACCAAAACACAACCCACAAAACTCAAAATCCTAAACTTTCCATATCTTAAAACTGAACAGATTAGAACTCCAGCAGCAGCCAGAAGATGAACTGCACATTGCACTTCACATATAGCATTGAAAACTAAAGATGCCTGATCACTGCTCAAGAGAAGTCCCGTTTCCTCAAAGAGCTACTCAGGTGCTGAAAAGTACAATGGAGGAAAGGGCTGAAAATATTCTTTATTCCTGTTCATCTTTCTCTATGTCCAGAAGGCTAATACAAACAACACTCCAGCCACACGTCAATGGATACAACTTAACACTACTTCTCTCAGTCTTCTCTTGGGGTGTTCCTTCTACCCTTTTCAATGATTTTAAGCTTTTGCATGTACTTTACAGCTGACCCTTTCATACCCCATTTTGGTGTTCCCATGGACTCTGGCAGTGGTTGGGCTGTACACCTCGCCTTTGGGTGAGCTTCTTTCAAGCATCTCCCAGCTCCACAAATTAAAGGAGTTAGTGCCCATTTGTTTAACCATTAGCCTATCAATTAACTGTTGGCTTGGCTTTGCTACTTTTAAATTGGTCTCTCCTAAGCCCATTCTGGCTTGGTCTCCTTTTTCATCAGCTTCAGTTCCAAACCACGTGTCACCTCCCTACACCCTGGGCAACAGCTCACATTTAAACCAGACCCCAAAACATCTTCCTTCAGAAAAAAAGTTGTGGGATGTGTCATTTGAGAGCAGTGCTCTATCCTGCTAGAAGCCAGAGCATGCTGCCTTCTGCAGCTGAGGAGCCATCGCCCCTTGGGAGCTCAGGGGTAGGATAGGAGAAAGGCAGTGGGCTCTAATGATAAATCCATTTCCAACCCACTTCCATCCTCCATATATGCATCCTAACTGCTGTGTATACCCAAGGCCCTGTCATTCCCCAGGCAGGGGCAGCAGCAGTTGTATTTTAATTCTTCTACAAGGCCCATGGCAACAGGGGGCTGGCAGTGACCTGTAAAATGCTGATACTACTGCCCAAGAGGTGAAGCTGGAAGCTGAACCTGCCCTGTTGAACCTGCCCTTGTCACTATGAGGTCCCTTTTCCCTTCTTCCATCCATCCAGTCTGTTTTTATGGCTTCCCAAAGTAAGTAAGGATATATATAATCACAGAATAGTTTGGAAGGGACCTTCAAAGGTCATCTAGTGACATGAGCAGGGACATCATCAACTACATCAGGTTGCTCAGAGCCCTGTCCAGTCTAGCCTGGAATGTCTCCAGGGATGGGGCATCTACCACCTCTCTGGGCAACCTGGGCCTGTGTTTCACCATCCTCATTGTAAAAAATGTCTTCCTCATGTCTGGCCTGAATCTCCCCTCTTTTAGTTTAAAACCATTACCTCTTGCCCTATCACAATAGGCCCCGATAAAAAGTCTGCCCCCATCTTTCTTATAGGCCCCTTTATTTACACGCACCTCACCCATACCCAGTCTTTCCAATATTTTAATGGGTGTTTGCCTCTTAACAATCTCTCCCTCCCCTCTTATCATGAGTGCTTCTGGGATGGGGCTGAGCACCCCTCCTCCACAGCAAGGCTGCTAAAATCCACCCAAGTTCTTCCAGCTCATAGGTTCCACCCCAGGCCCAGGGTGTCAGCTCCTGTGGGACTCAGCGCTCCTCCCTGTGTCCCTAGCCTTGACATGGGGCTGCACCCCATTCCACCCCATGTAACCTCCCACAGCACGGGCTCAGCCCTGGGTGCAGTGCAGGGGTGGTTCTCCCTTTCCACCTGCCATTTTCTTTAGCTTTGCAGGTAGCAGCTGGCACCAAGAAAGGTGCTGTCTCCTCCTCCATCCCAGCCTTTTTCCCCAATGACCAAATACATACTGCTTTCCCCCTTTTGAAGGAACGCTGTTTTCCTGGAAGTAGGCTGCCCTGGGGCCCGCACTGCTGCCTTGCCAGCAGCCTCCTCCCTGGCACCCTGTGCCTTCCTCCATGGGGCCCTGCAGGCAGCAGCCCTGTGCTGAGCTTGCTTGAACTTGAGCTTCAGCTTTAACTTGTCCAGGCACCACCTGCATTCCTCCTTCCTCTGCTGTCAGCATCACCACAAAGGAAGCGGTCAGTGCTGGCTGGCTTTGGCCTACCCCAGAGGTAAATAGTCACCCTCACTAGCCTTTTTCTCATGCTGGACCACTGAACTCCCAACCAGAGTGCTTCTCCCTCTGCCTGGTTCCCACATGGGCTAAAGCAGCCATGGAAGAGAAAGCTTCCCTACCACCCTTATCTGTTGGCCCCATCTCAGTCATCACTGAATTGTTGGGCCATGAGTCTCTGCTACAGATAAAGACACAACAGCTCTGATCTACGGAAGCTCTGGCTTAAAAGCCCTCTCTCTTCCCATCTATGCCACAGATCAGGGCAGCAACCCAGGATGAGCACCCTCTCCCCCATCATCTCAGTCGAACCCTTCCATCTTCCATCTCCTTATCAATAAATGTATTTGTGGTCAGGACATCACCAACTGTGGAGTCCCTCATCCTTGCTCACCCTTGTTCTAAGAATCTGTTTTATTATGCTGAACTGAGCTATGCTGTGCTCATTTAAGCAAAGCAACATGATTTTAATACTACTTTAAAAGTCCTTCCAACTAGAAAGGTGCAGATTCAGGACAGTTTGTCTTTACTATCTACCATATAAATTCAGGAAGTTTGGGGAATTTTCTGTTACTAGGTATTTCTCACTTTGCTAGTGAACTTCCTCTAAATACTTCGTACATAGCTATCGCCGCCACTGTTTCTGAAATGTAGCCACTGGTAGGACTTCACTTCTCCAAAAAAGCAGGGAGATACTGGTTCCAAGTTGAGTACTCGAAGGAAACCTTAAAAATCAAATCCTCTGATGAATATAATAAATAAATAAAGTTCAGAAAACATGCAACTATTTCTTCTCCTCGTTTACAGGATCCCTTTGTTGTCACACTCCTCCAGGACAGTTCTCGGATCCACAGTTCAGGAGCAAATGTTGCTATTTCTTTCTAATTCCCTCATCCTTAATTTAACTTTTTACTATTTTTCTTTTAAACACCCATTTGTATCTCTGCTTTTATCCATCCCCTAATAATGCCTGTTTTTCTGTTAGTCTGTACCTTTCAAAAATTCTTGCAAGAAATGCCATTTCTTTGGGCATTTTCATCCTTCTACACATTGATCTTTAATTTGCCTGCTACAACGTGTAGCCACAAGCAAACCAGGACCACTTGCAGCGGTGGAGCGCAAGGGTCCCAAGACTGAGGTTCCTTGGAAAGTGAGTCAGTCACCTCCCTTCAGCTTAGGGCTCCACCTCCCCCCACCCTGCCCCACTGCTAACACTTGGAGATACCCAGAGATCACAGATGTTTCGCTTGCATCCCGTGCTTTGTAACTTAAGAAGCAGAAGTGCTTCGTAATAACTACAATTGATAAAATATTAACTTGTGCTTTTTTAATAAAATGAAACAAAAGCATTCTAAAATCATAGCAGCTTATAGATCAAAACTGTCCATCGGTTAGGAGCATAGTGTAATTAAGAAGTACGAAAACTGCAAAATATTGAAGCCCTGCAGCAATTCAAACCCACGACAAAACCTTCAGGCAGAGTGAGCAATACCGCCTGCTGCTCTAATGTTTTGGTCTCCTTGTTAATTGGTGAAATACAAATTTTCGTCCTTGGTAATGGTATATCCTCTTTTACAAAGGGGAGGAAAGGTGCCAAGCCCTTCTGATAGCGCCCAGTAGCTCTTTCCCTAGTTAGCAGTGTTCTTTTACAGCACTGAGAAACAAGGACTTTTTGTTTACCATTAGATGAGGTAAGTTATCTTGTTTTTATTTGGGTTTAAGACTACTGTAAAGGAGTAGCTTTTCAGCTGCAGCATGGTTTGTTGAGATTACAATGTTTATGACTGCATAAAATACATAAGTAAAAAATTACGATTTGTAGAGTTTGTTATCAAGAGCTGAGACTTACATCTTTACAGAACTGCAAATACTGGCTTCCTAGCTGCTAGTTGATAATTTTGCTGGCAAGAGCATTTGTTATACGTTTCTTTAATCACTATACCCTTTTGTCCGACTCTCGTAGGAATTAGCACGAAAATAATTTATAACTATGGTTAAACTGTTTTAACAGCATTAGACAAGCTGTACTGATTCTTCATTAAAACACCCTTCATTTGAAGCTACAAATGTAAAAGGCGATTCTTTTTGTTCAAAAGAAACTATTAGCATGCTCTGTGCCTTTAACACGTCACATTGATTACAGAAAATTTAACAATGCAAACACTACCATACCCCCACTAATGAGAAATTATGAGAAACTGATGCAGAGACTTCTGCATCAGTCAACTTTGATCGATAAGAGAGCTATCAATTTTGAAATTTAGATTTAATGCATTTTCAAGAAGCTAATGAGAAAGGAGCAACTTAAAATAAATACCATCATTAAAACTGCAAACTGTTACAATGATATATTAGAAACTTGTCCTAAATAAACCTAGTGCTTCAAAAATTTACCAGTGAATTCGTATTACAAAATATGTGAAAATACAACAGAATACCACAAACAACGTCCGTTTTCGGGGTCAACAATGACGCCAAGATGATTCAGTCTTAACTTTTTAAATTGTCAATAGAACATACTGTATTATTGAAGTTGCAATTTGGTTGAATCCCAGAGAATATCCCCACCCAAACTCAAATCCACCTTTTTCATTTCTCCTCTACAACTAGTGCCAAACTTCCTGTCAAAGCTGGTATTTTCTTGCAGAGCTTTAAAGTTTAGCCATTACTTATTTTCTACTACTACATTTTGGCAGCAACTATTTATTGGTCTGTTATTGCAAAAAGTGCAATTTAACAATAAACCAGTCTGAAGGTCATTTTATGTCTTGAGGATACATACCATATATTTCTTTAAAAATAATCATACTTTTGTAAGCAATACTTTACAGTAGACACCTCAAATCTACCATAGATGTAAAACTTAAAACGAGAAAAATTTAGTCTCTAAATCTTTATACACATATTTATATTCGAGTTCCTATATATATTATATATATACACAAGCACAAGAGTATATATAAAATATATATAATCAGATTCAAAAAAACAAAAAAACTGGGCACTGTACATAAAATCTTTTTAAAACTCAAACAATAGAAAAACTTTAAACATTAAACAATTTTAATAAAAGTTTCTGTACAATGCTAAGCAGTTTTATTTACATATAGAAAATGTAATAGGAGTAGTGTTTGAAATTACAGAACTCCTTAAAATTTCAATGGCAGGTAATCTGGAAAAAATAACAGCATTCCATTCACAAATATTTTCAAGCAATAAATATGTATTTATAAATAGTGTAAATTTACATCAAGATTAGAAACAAAAATCACAAATCTGAAGTTTATTCCTTAGTCTATGTGCAACCCATTTATCTTTGTGACTTGGCTGTTAATTGTTTTAAATTTTATTTAGGAACCAAAAGTGTAACCGTCATGGTTTCAAAACAAGACAGAAAAACGTAAAAGCAGTAAAAAAATTTATATCACCTAACTCTTCACATTAAAAAAAAAAAAAAAAAAAGTTGCCCAAAGAAAGACTTAAAATTTCTAACTACCTTACAAAGAAATGACCAGCTAAGCTAGTACTTTTTCCAAGGGAGATTCTGAAGGGGAAAAATGGATGAAACCAACTCATCAGCCCAGAAACAGAGAAATACAAAAGAGGTGGTCTTCAAGTCAGTAGTCTGTATAATGTTGCCAGTTTTGTCAGATATATACAAAACATGGAATTATTTTTTTGAAGTACAGCTGGATGAGCTTTATTTGTTTTGAGTTCTGGAGTAGGAGGCAGTGCTCTCTCCTGTCCAGTTGGTTGACACTCCGCACTTGGAAGGTTGCATAGACACAGCTTTCAGCCAGCAGCCTTACGGGATAGCTACAAAAATCAGTGGTGCAGAACTGGGTCACTTCCTGAATATCAGAAAAGTTTTCATTTAATGTCCATGAAAAAATGTCAAGATGAGGAGGATGGCAATGGAGGAGCCTGAAAAAGAAAACATTAAATTACCTTTTCTACAAGGGCGTAAACTCAGTCGTTTAACCAAGACCTGCACAAACCGTAACCATGAGCGCGTAAAGTCACATGCACTACTGTTTTAACACTTTAGGACTCTTTCAAGTGGATGCTGGCATTTTTTATCCAACTTGCTCAAATCCAACGCATATTTTGTGACTACTCTGCATTAGGATTCTGCCTATACTGCAGACTGGAGTATGCTGTGGGGATGCCTGTGTTCATACAATGTGAGCTGCCAAAACAAGTCCCATGTGGCAGCAAAGAGCTCCATGTGGGCTCAGCATAGGTGTATCTTCATATACTCTAAAACAGGGATTCTCAACCTGTTTACCAATTGCGGGGGGGGGGGCGGAGCTTCGTCCATTTGTGGCTCTCCAAATGCCTTGCCAGCTTCTTCTCCCTTCTATCTAAACAATAGCATATAAGGCTGATGGTAGGATATCTGTGGAAAGCACCTCAGGTTCTCTGACATGAGGACAAAGTTCAAGTGGGTTTTGGGTTTTTTTTTGTGCCTCAAGAGTGAAGTAAGCTAGGTGTCTTGTTCCTGCCTGCTTTCAGGAGACAAGGCCTAGAAGATACTCAACTATTTTTCAACGTTGCACTTTGTAGCATTACCATCTCTGACTGCATTTCTATATCTTCTTTTCCTGCTCATCAGCCCTGCCCTGATGTGGAACCCCTCCAAGAAGCTGCTCACAGTCTTTAAAGACACTTTAAATCATACCATAGTACGCACCTGTGAAACACTAACACTAGCTGATCCCCATGTTTGCTCCTGACACTCTACCCCAAACATAAGAGTCTCTCTGTTGGGCCTGTTGCACCTTTGCCATCTGAGATTATCTTTGTCCTGTGACTTGCAACAAAGCTCAACTTTTCTCTTAGATCTGAGAGATGT
Organism: Patagioenas fasciata; assembly: GCF_037038585.1. Taxonomy (NCBI): domain Eukaryota; kingdom Metazoa; phylum Chordata; class Aves; order Columbiformes; family Columbidae; genus Patagioenas; species Patagioenas fasciata. Next base: position 98,270,549 of record NC_092520.1, read on the forward strand.
TATTTTTAGGCTATGAATCTTCTCAATCAAGACTGTATCCCCTTTAAAAGAACTGAATGTGTGTACCGATTTCACAAGAGAACAATTACTAATGCCCTTTAGGGCTGCAGGTATGGGCTTTGGTGGGGGAGGGAGCTACTCACAGGTTGAGAATCCTTGTTCTAGGGACAACATCATCACTGTTACCTATATAATGTTATAAACACAGACAACAAAATATCCCTCCCTCTTTTCCATACAGAAACTTTCTTGCCCATTTCCACTCAACTGGATGATGTATCTGAGAACAAGTGTTTATTTGTATGCTTTTCTGTAACAGATCATCACTTCGAAATTGCAGTATTTCACCAACTATAACGACAATGGGCTCCTAGAAGTATGAACTGAAGTTCAACCACCTCAGGCTCTGTAGAACCAATGAACAGAATTAAATTCAGAGGACACGGTCCTGCACTCTTGACAGCTTCTACTGCTGAACCTTGAGGCCTTTACTCAAAAGGTCACGACTTTTGCTAGCATTACATGAAATAGTTGTCTAAACATACATTTTCTGCAGCACCTGGAAATAAATCAAAAGGCACAGCCATTTCTGGGCTGTTACGTTTTAATTCAACATGAAATTCTCATAACACGTTGTCCAAAGTTTTGTCTTCGACAGAAAGGCAAGGCTTATAAATATTTCCAGCATCGCTTTCATTGTGATTACAAAGAAGCCATCTTTGCCTGAAACAATGAAACCTGGGTGAAATGTTAGGACAGTTGTGCTGACACAGTTCAAAGCAGGAGGCTGCCATATATAGCACAAAACTATAATGGCAAAGAGGCTTTTTGCTTTAATTGAAATGCAAAGGAGGCCCCAAGCCAAAAGACAGAACTGTTTGAGAGCATCCACTTGCTAAGCAGAAGGACAGTGCTGATTTGGGAGCGGATGGGTGGGGAAGGGGAAGGAAGGGGTCTGAGTGCGTAGGATGCTCTGCTGCTATACTGACTTCATACCACAACCAATGTATTAGAGATGCTCTTGAACCTGGTGCTAGTTTCTCCAAGCTTCACTGTCCTGATTCTTCCCATCTCCATCTGATCCAGTTATGGTCTTCAGGTGATCTCTATTGGATTTTTAAAGCCACAACTTTATGAATTGTAACATCATACTTTTCCTGAAAACTCAGTGGTTATGTTCTGCAGTAAGTTACTGTACTATTTCACATAATTCTGACTCTTCAGCATTTTGTTCTGTAACTATCACACACAACCCATAACTCCATTTGAATCAGAGTCCATGGTACTCATACAATGGAGCACCAAGACAGTCTACAACTGCTTTACAAATAATGTATTTATGCACCCACTTATTAATATGACTTACTAATGTAAATTGATCATAGACTTGCATCAAGTCCTCCATTTTGTACTGTTCTAGCACCACAAAATTTTCCAGGTTCGTGCTTATCTTTCTTGCACAGTCTTGGCAATGTACAACATAGGTCTTTCGAGAATTGCTCTCACTAGTGACAAAAAGCAGATCAAAGACTTCCACCTATTAGATAGGAAACAGAAAGTCAACCGTTACGATTTCATTTTTTAAAAAGTTAAACCATAAAAACTCTATTTTCTTTAAGATTTACACCTTTACCCTGTGCATGCAAAGAGAAAAGTCAGATCTGTTCAGGGAAAAATCTATCCTCCTAAGGCTCAGGCAGAGAATTGAAATATTGCAAACCCACTAATACTACATTTAGGACGTCTGCATGAACAGCGCTCTGGGAAAGCTTATGGTCAATATTGATAAAGCAGGATTTATGCTCTGAAGAGAGGTTACTCAGCAATGTGGGAATTTATAACAATTATACTCAATTTTCCTTTTTAACATTTGTCTGAAAAAAGAAGTTTGTGATTTATTTCCTTACTACTCAATCACATGCCCACGCTGCCCAAGACGCTCAGTCAGAAGTAAATTGAAACTGATTTTCAGGGGGCAGGAAAATTTTATTTTCTATTAAGCTTCATGAAAACTATTATAAATGCTTTAAAGGAACTATTAACAGAAAGTATATATCAAAAATTTCAGCAAAAAGGTATGTCCTGTAAAGAAAACGGACTTAAATTCTCTCTCTTTTGGGGCTGTTGTTGACTTCTTAAATGAAGACAGATACACCTTCAAAATGAAGCTCAGCAGATCAAATTATATGCAGGAAGGGATAACAACTTTTTATAATAACTGAGAATTGAAAATTGACCTAGTGAATAACAACAGTGTAGAAGTAGTGTTGGAGAGACTGCAGCAAGATACAGCCTACATCTAGAAAAACAGCTTGTTAAGCTCTTTGAAGACCGTACTGCATCATCACATACATGTGCTTCTTATAATGCACTGCAGATGCTGCAACATGAAAGCAAAATTAAAATAGCAACGACAACAAAGGACAGGAAAAAATTTAAATAATTATTATAGTAGTACACAAGCCCAACACATATTTTTACTGACCTCACAAATGCTACAGTAATGAGCTGGCTCGTCCTTTGCTCGCCCATGCCAGACAATCTCTTTTCCTGCAGCAATAAGAGCTTCCCTCAGTGTCTGACACTGTTTGAGAGTTCTTAACAGGCAGTACCTGCAACCAAAACCAGTTGCACATTCAGTTCAATGTTCAACTTTATAGCAAGATTCAAGCAGGCTTTATTTTCTTCCAAGACCTTGTACGTGGAGTTTCCTCTTCCTCTGGGATTTCAGAAACAGTTGGCTAATAGGAATCACCAGAGCCATGACTTATGTAAAAGTTTGACCACATGCTTAAGGACTTCTGTGTAGATTTATTCCATTTCAGTACTGCCCCTTGCCCTGCAAACACACCGGATCCTTCATTTTTGACTGGAATGCATCGATGCTCTTTTAAGCACCATAAAACAATGTGTTTTCAAAAGCAATTAATGTGTTTTATTTTGAACTATGAATTTATGAGCAAAAAGTTAGTTTGAACTGCCAGGTTCAAAATAACTGTTTACAATGTGTTTACACTTTACAGCCTGTCCAAAGACCTGTTGTAACTGACATCTTACTTCTGTTACTTCCTCAACACTACTGAACTTCCAGTTATCTGAAGTCAGGAAACCCAAGTTTTGACATAGGTCACTATGCACACAGTGGAAATGAAATCCATCAACAAGTGTCTTCTTCAGTGTAAAAGTAAAAATTATAGACAGATAAATATTAGAAAAGTCCCTTCACAGGAAAATATGGAAAACAAAAAAATTATACTGATTTTATGAAGAAAAGAACCACTTAAATGTCAATTTTAAATCAACAATTCCTGCCATAATTCTGTAAAGGATAAAACAAAATGGTTTTACCTTCACCATTTTATACAGTTCTCCTTCTCTTCTGTACTAGAAAAACCTAACTTGTTTTCCAGCATTCTATGAGCTACATGCATTCTCAAAAAAAACCTGGCAAAGTAGGTTGCCAGATTCTAAATTACAACGTTATTTAGAATAACTTTAGCTCTCAGCTATCCTATTGAGCTGCAGCCTTCGCAGCCTTTAATTTTCTCTTCCACAGGGTGGTTAAGTTCCATGCTCATGAGATGCCGAAAAAGGACTGAAAAAATGTAAGGGAAAAAATAAATGTTGGACAGAAAATGAAGTGCTCAAGAGTTCTATCAAAATTTTGAAGCCTTAAACATGTAATACATGTGGGGTTTTTTTTGGTGTGTGGTTGTTTGTGCTTTTTGTTGTTTTTTTCTTAATGTTTTTTTCATGTGTTTCCAAGTAGTTAATAGACTCTTAGGTTTACTTTTAGATACTTTCCTCTTGATGTTTTACACTCAGACTGTTCATCTTCACTAAAAAAAGTTTATGGCTTCATGAATAGCCTCACTGTAAGAAGAGCACAAACCTGAAAGTGTCTTTCTATGTTTAACATTGCCTTTTCATACACTGCATTTCAAGAAAATTGAACAGTTCGTCTAGTTGTAACTCCTTTGACACTTTCAAAGTTTGATGCTAATGGGACTTATGATGCTACAGCCAACCATATGCAATAGATCATGTATTAATTCACCTGAATTTCAGGCAAACGTAGACATGCTTCTGATAAGTTCAGTAACTTTGGTATTGCATTCTTTTGTGCAACACAGCATAAAAAGCTAGTGTTCTCTTCTGGTGTTACCTGGAAAAATCTTTGAGGATGCCAAAGAGCAACTGGAATCGCACCTGCATGTTTGCCACCATTGTTCTCCACTCCTGACTTAGAGTTTTCAAAATGTTATTTTGAAATAATCTTCCAGTGTTAACAGTTGTGGAGAAGGAATTGCCCAAAATGTAACCCACACGTAACAGCACTGAAATATTTGCCAAATTTGCAACCACAACTGAAAACAATAGCTAAAAGGTGAATTCCACCTCCTTGGATAAAATTCAGATCCTGGTAGTGGCACTTGAAAATGTAAATGCTAACTATTTTATGCTGTCAAAGAATGGGAGAAAGCATATGAAGTATCACTTTGAAAATGCACCACAACTTCCTGAAGCATGGGAAGCCTAAAGAAAGCCAAAAAAGGTGTCTAGCAGAATCACAATGTATAAGTTAAACAGTGTCAGCTTTTAATATCGTAGGCCTGCTTTTATCCTTGTATAGTGAGAATTCAGTTAAAAGAAAATCTGGACCATCTCTCTCAAATTCTTTACAGGTATGGCATAGAGTATGAGTACAAGACGTTCAGTCAAATTAAAATATTTAACAGAAGATTTTAAAATGGACATAATCTTGATGTATTCCAGAAAGGCAGTGTTTGAATATTTAGATATTCAGTAAAACCTTTTGAAGCACAGAGACCATCCCAATGGCAATGTAAAAGTGACCTCTTTGTATCTTTCAGTAATGTATCTTCCCCACTGATACCAAAACGTATTCTCTCTGGCTTCACGGTTTTGTGCAAAATAATTTCTCCTATGTCATATGAGTTCTTCCACAGTTCTGAAACTATTTTTGTAAAAGAATTTAGTATTTCAGTTACTTTGCAATTAATTTTTTAAGCCTTTATTACTATATTCCCATTATCTCTAAAATTCTTCTCTTCTTCAGATGCATTTGTAAAAGTCCTTCTAGCTTCCATCGAAGAGGTTTGAGGTTAATTTTTCTTTTCTCGAGGGCTACGCTCCCTCAGTCAATTTTTAAATCATTCTCCCTTTGTTCCTGCTCATGATTCTACTGTTAACCTCAAATCTTTAAACAACATTTTACAAGAAGGTTTCAGTTTTTACTGTGTCTTATCTAGCAAGACAGCACTGAGCTAAAAATATAAGGAAACTTCAGATTTCTTTCAAAAGCAACATTTCCTTCTATTATTTTTTCCCTACTGCTATTTTATTTCTTGGCATCATTAATCTGGTTCCCAATATTTATATGTATGCTTAAACTTCAGTTTATTTCCTCTATAGTGGTTACTCTCACGTAACTCAGTAAAACATATTTGTGTTTATCTTTCAAATTGGAACTGCTTTTTACTGTTTTCTAAGAGCTACTCTTTTCTACTATTCTGATATCTAAGAAGCCCCAGACAGAGAAATCAAACTACCTAAACATTTCAGGTATCTTCCATGTGCAATTTTAGATACAAACTTGCATTTTGGCAAAATGATGACAGCTGCATACATTTTATTTTCCTGATGACAAACAAAGAGTCTGCTAGTCAAGTTGAAAATCAACCAGCTGTGTCAGAAATCACTATTTCTGAAGTGTTTGCATACACGTGCATACACACACATATATATAAACACAGAAATGTCTGCATTTTGTACATAATAAAATCTAGGAGCAGTGGACAACCACTGCTTGCCAGGTGGTGCTATTTTCCTGCAGACAAGGAGTCCATAGCAAAATTATGCAACTGCTTTCCTATCTAAAGGAGATTCATGAAGGTTTCTGCATTTCCAGTGTGCAAGATCAGATCCTAGACTGTTTATTCTGGTGACACCCATTTCTAGTATTACAGAAGTGACCACAAGGAAGAGTTAATTCAGGTTACTGCTACTAGCTGTTACAAACCAGAGCTCATCTGTGCACACAGCACAGAACTTGGGATATGCCTGACAACTAACTTGGATATAGCGCTTAATCCAAGGAAACCGTAAATGGTTTCAGCAGACTGGAAAAAGCAAACGCATGCAAGACTGAAGTTTCTATCCGCTCCTCAGCATATCTGTTTATTCGTAACGTACACCAGTTGCAGTCAGCCAGCAAGACAATAGGAAACATCCGTTTCATCCTCTTTGTTTTTTCACAACAGTTTAAGAGATTCTCTTGGAGAAGGATGCTATGCTCAGTCATGTTTTTCTCCCTTTAGGCCTAAAGCATGGCAAAACCCCTCAAACCTGTGTAAACACAAAATACAGGTGCCAAAATATTGAAATAATATTTGGCCAAAAACATTCTAGAACTGTTTCAAGCTTGTGAAATAAGGTGGGGGGTTGTTTTGTTTTTTTCCTCTCTCCCACACCCTGCTGCTTTTTCTCTAGTTCTCATTTCTAACTATTCAGTTTCTTCTCTCCCTTTTATGAGAGCTAGCATCCTATGAACAGTAATAGTTTAATTTTAAATTCATACTGTAAAATGATGTTTCACTCAGCTGTCATCAATACATTCTACTAGAAGTGAAAAAATTATTTTTCTTTGCCCTTTTATTTGCAAGTTAACCTACTCATTTTTTAAAGGTCCATTTCAAGGCAAATTATAGAAGGATTCACCACTTGTGGATCCAGTGCGCTGACCAGATTAACAAGTGCTCAAGCTAGAACTCCTTTGGTAGGTTTAAGGAAAACAAAGAGTGCTGCTGCCTGAGTATTGTCATGGATGAGTAAAGTGCTTTGGAGTTCATTTCCCCACTTCCTTTAGGACAAACCAAAGATACATGCTGAAATGTCCATTCAACCTAGGCATAATGATGCTGCAATACAATTTATATTTGTTTGAAGTTGCAACCTTCAAACAAAATTAATAAAAGGTGCTCCGAGCCTGGAACATTCCTGCATTTTGGCATACGCATATGAGAAATATCACTAAAGTCAATTACCATTTTACACATCAATTAATTCGTTGTTCAGAAGAAAGAGCAAAGGGAAGGCAGTTTTCAAATTCCTACTGGCCTTTATTTAAAACATTTATACTGGATCTCCAAATGACAGTGCGTGAGCACTAACTAGAGGTTCTAGAAATGTAAAATTAACTTTGCTGTAAAAATGACTAAACATCTTAATTCTAATATTTGGGTTGATGACCTAATTTTGTTATTTCTTATGGTACGTACTCTGAACAGTTTTTGTCATCTAAGTCAAGTACTTCTGTAAACTGCTCTATTAAGTCTATGGCATATTTAACAAAAAGGTTAATCAGATCATTCTAAAGCTATAACACAATAACATCAAAGTACAACATAATTAAATTGATGATATCTATTAACGAAATGCTGAAAAACAAAACAGAAAATAATTTTGGCTTGATTCTCAGGGATGAAAAAATCTTACAAAGGCTTACTTATAAATCAGGTATTGTTTTATGCTTGAAGAAGAAATAGGTATAGTAAATGTTCAAATAAGTAAAACTTACTTTATCATTTCAAAAAGCTTTGGATCTGAGACTTTGATATTTCGGGCCATATTCCATGAAAGATGAACCATGGGCACTATGGACTTTACGCTCTGCAGTTTATTCCACTCGTACCGTTCCACTGCCAATTTATATTGACAGGCTATAAAAAAGCAAAATTACAGAAGCAATCTGTTAAGTTTAGAAATAAAAAACAACAGGAGCCAAAATAATTTCATTATAATAAAAATGTATACCTTTTAGGGCTACATTAAACTTCATTTGCAATGATCCACTCACTGCAACTACATTTGAATTCTATAAGATTTCTTTTTAAAAATGTATTTATGATGCTAGAACACACAATACCGCAGAAGCAATGACTACCTGTGAAAATAAGTTACTGACAAGTGTTTGATTTCTATGGTGAACTGAGAGCAATATTTCAAAAAGTGTTACCTAAACATTTTTGAAATATTTCAGATGAAAAAAAAAGATATATCTAAATTGGAAATGTCTTTATCTCACTCTATTCACTCTTTATTGTCTTCAAAAGAAGACTGCACGTTTAGAGATTTGTTGCAGTGAGTCAGACTTTTTCATTAAGCAGCCTATTCATCCTGTCCTTTTTAAAAAAACATTTTACAAAATCTACTGCGACTGAGTATGTGAGCTCTGTATCAGTCCATCATACAGTCCTGGAGACATACAATTTATTGCACCATTATGAAATAAAGACACACCTTAAACTATTCAAGAAAATGGGAGGTTTTTGGAAGTATATTCTCTTCAAATGCTTGACAGAATCATTTTAGCTGTGAAATTTCCTTCCATTCTCACACCTAAAAACTTTCCAAGACCATGCTTCAAAACTGAAGCTTCTAGAGCAGTAGGTCTGAAAAAGCTTACTAGGAACAAAATTTTGCAACTGTTGGCATTTGCTGATGCTTTGACCAAAGAGCAATTAAGTATCCATTGTCCCGAAAAAGTTAGATTGGCCAAGTCCTTAACTCATACGCCAGCTATAACGTGGTCTGCTGGGTAAAACAAATTTTGGGAGAAAAAATTAAGAAATGGCCTGCAAGATAGAGCATGTAGATTCATCGAAACATTTTATTCTGCTAGTATTTGCTACACAATTGTCACTTTCACAGGTCCATTAAATGAACAAAGGCAAAGACTCCATTCTTGCTGCTTTCTCTTCCTCTTACCAACAGAATTAGTTTAAAGTTTCAACACATTTTAAAATACAGTACATCTATTTTATTTTTTTTTTTAATCTAGTAAAGCATGGTAAATTAGTAAGAAATGGCAGGTTCTGAGGCAAATGTAGTATAACATTACCTAATTATGTAGTTCAGCACGGGCAGTACTCAACCTTACCTGTAAGAGGGCCAACATTCCACGCAATGTTGTTGCACCAACCGATAGCCTGAACCCAATGAACAGTGCCAGCATTTATCCACACTAAATCCCCTGGTCTTTGAATAAACCTGTAAACTGGGACATTAGCTTCATACAAATCTTCCAAGTTTGGCCACCAAGATCCCATTAGGAAATTCATATTATTCCTGAAACAACAAGATAAATAAAGACTTCAGCAATTATCAGAAGACATATTAGTGGTTGATACTTCAATGAAGTTACCTGTATGAACTGATCACAATAAATGCTTTCTGCATCTCATCAGTGACCCAGGAGGACTTATCAAAAGAAAAGTTTCATCTATAAATTTCCTAATCCTAAATCCACATTTCACATCCTACAACACATTAAAACACCTAACCACCTAGCCGCCCATATGAAGTCAGTTTATGTCTTCCAGTTGTGTTCAATTTTCCTTTTAGTTTCCCAGTACCTTATTAACAGGCATAGAAATCCTTGGTCAGATCTAGCATGACACTGGTGTCAAATACTGCTTTTTCAACCAGTGACTGGTTTTATCTACAGACCACACCAGATCTTAAGAATGTTTTCTGTTTTGAGCAAAGCCAACCCAGTATTCGCACTGTCAGTGTATACACATGAAGCTTGTCCACATAACAAGATACTTGTTGGCACCGTCTCAATTGTGATCCACACATCTATGCTTTATTCAGGCAAGAAATGTTGACCCTCCTGAGAAGCATGAAAAAAGACCTCCACATGGATTTCCTAAGTACAAACTCTTTCACTATGCTTATGCAAAATACTTACTTCTCTCCCAATTGTACAGTGTTTTTATACTGTATGAGAGAGCATTTGTAATTCACAGTTTGCAAAGATGATTCAGTGCCTCTGTGATGTACTCTACAACTTTTATGAGGTTACCAAGATCTTAGTTTCTCAGTCACCCTCAAGAGGGCTGTGTCATGGGGGTAAAAGGCATGTCATCATCAGAGACATCAAAATTGCATCACTGGAATTACAATTTTAATGGATGAAATAAGAACAGTTGTCAGTAGATTGGCAGAAAATACAGAGACACTGAGATGCATCTGCAGAGCTCTGGAAAAGTTCTGAAGAAAAGTCAAGAGCTTAGTTCAGTTTTAACTGGGCAAGAAAAAAAAATCTCCCATAAAATAAGCTTCAGAAGCTACTGCCTGAAAACTAGCATCATTAGACGACAAAATTGCTCTTCCTTTTTTTGTTTTGTTTTTTGTTTTGTTTTGAAGGTGAAAGGGAGTCCTTCTGCATGTGTGTATGTTTTGTTTTAAAAGCATCCACTCAACACAAGGCACAGCACAGAAACCCAAGTCTTAGAGCTGCCTGAGTATTTCCCCAATGGTCAGTACATCTTAGCTTGTTTCAGCAAGCTACAAACATGTAAATGTATGCAAAGTATGCCACAACACGTCCTGGCATCTGAGTAAACTAAGCTCTCTCTCTAGATGCACCAAGAAGCCATGTCAAAATACCAATGACTCTGTACTTGGTTGTGTATAACATGTACATTAATCGTAATAAAGATTTTTGAATCGTGAACCTAGATGAGCATTTAGTACTACCAATCTCTCACTTCTTGTATTGCCTTTATTCCTGTATTTGAAAAAACACGTAATCGACCCAATGTTAATTTTTGAAAGCAAAGCTATCACAGGCAATCCAAGTTTCTGCACATTGTACAAATGTACTATTTTGCATTTTGACTTATTTTACAACTTTTCTGACTACATGGAGAACCCATAAAATAACTTCCTCTTAAAATACCCTCAGTAATTTCCCCCTTTAAGTCTCAGAAAGACACAGAGAACTTAATAAAAAAAAAGTACGCCGAGCTTACTTTTCACAGAAGTCATTCATGACACCCCAATAGCTTTCAGGGACAACGAACCATTCGCAGTCACCTGGACCAATATTTATATTTACTGAGCAAAAGTTGTTATTTTCTTGATGACCTGCAATTCGGAGAATAATAAACACATTTTATGTAAGGCTGATCTATCAAAACAACAGTACGAAAATGCAATGTTAGTGAAAAACCTAAATCACAGTTAAAGCACGTACAGATTTCTATATGATACTTAGACGTTATTTAGGTGCTTTATGGTGCTAAGAAACATAATTAAGCTACCAATGATACGAGAATTCTGCTTTTGTTAGTTTGTGGACAATGAAAAACTGAAACTACCAGTCTCGTGAATCTGACCAGTAATTCAGTAGTTCCCTTTTTGTAGAAATAAATGCTTCAAGATGCTAAAGCTTAGATTTTGTGTTTTATGACTAGCTCTTGACAGTCTCAGTCAGAAGCAAAACTTCCATTACTTCAGGCACTGAATAGACACGTAGTAACAAAATATGTCCCAAAGGAGCTTTCAAAATCAATGTAGAAATGTCAGTGTTTTATCTTCTTTTGACAGCTGGAAAACTGAGCCATAATACCTAATGGAATTTTCTGAAGTTGTACTTCAGAAAAAACAGACCCTGAAATTTAGTCCAGATCGCTGAAGTCTCAGTCCAGTGCCCAAACACGCAATATGCATTATGGAGGGTTGACTCCTATCCTCAGAATCTAAAAAGTAAAAGTATACTGATTTTTATGATTGCACAATACCTACTTTGGAAGCCTATAAAAATCTTTCAAGGCATGTAAAATACAAATACTGTCAAAGTATATAAACCCATTCACTTTTTCCCTTAAAGAATACAGTATTGCATGTAATCAGTTAGTATGGTAAGTACCTAAATGACCTAGCACTGCAGAAATTTCCACTATAAAGTAATACAGTACTTCGTACATGCAGAGTTCAGTTAAACAAGAGATGAAAAAAATACTCAATATGTACAATTTCATCATGTTTAGGCATGCCGAATACATGGAAAATCTGCAGTGTAGTTAAATCCAATACCACAGCACTAGAACCTGATTTTTTTCATGCAAAGAGATTATACTCACCTGGTGTTCTGCTTCCTGGAACCTTCATGTACAACTGCACTGTGTTCATGCCCAAGATGGTATGACCAACATGGCTTAGAAGATTTCCTGCTGATACCACACGTACAAAAGCAGGAAGTTTTGTCAGTTCATGAAGTTGCAACTTCCACCTGCAGCAAAATAGCAAATTGACAAACTGTGAATCCCTAAAACTCTTAGAAGAGTTTGAGTAATATAAACATTTTCAAAAAACTGTTAGCATAGGAGAAGAGTGAGCAGACAACCTACTTCTATATAACTTAGCATCTCTTAAGCAGGAAGCTGAGACAATGCAATACTCTTACTTGACAGTTACAGAAATTTAAACAACAATTTCACATAAGGGTGAGCTAAAAGCCAGGGTGACCAGACTCACTCTTGCAGTTAGCCAGTCTGCTGATATACTGCCAGAAAATTCTGCTTGCAATTTACACCTCAGTGCACATCTTTACCAAGTGAAAACAGAGCTGTGCTCTCCTCACACGCTAAGCTATTCAGAAACTGTTAAACAGGCTTTCAAGAGCTAAACAATATGATGCTACAACATATATCAAGCTGACTGACTAAACATATTCTAGTGTGTTCACAAAATTCCTGTGACCACAAATGAAGTTAACCACCTGCATACACCACAGAAAAATCCCAGAACTTACATGTGAAGCTCTGTAACGTCACCCAGGTATCTGTGTTACTCTTTCAATTTTAAAATATTTCCAAATATAATCACAAATTCAACAGGCTAGTTGAGGGGAAAGATAGTTATGTAGCAAAAGCTGATACCACATATCAGAAGATCTGGGATCCTATAAGAAGTATTTAAAGTATCAAAATCCAATTCCCTATGAGTCTCAGGTTAGTTATGCTTACGTTAATTTAAAGTCTCTCTCCCAATGGTTTGCTTTAAGTACTAGCTTATTAGCAATGATTTTGTATCTACAGGTGGAATTTTCTTTAGCAAAAACTAACATCAATATTTAAAATTTTATAACCATCTCTAATTACATACATATGTACACACATTGATCTTTCAGTGACTATACCACAAAAAACCTCGGTATCTTAAGTGGGCTTTATTCCCCAGTTTCAAATGACGTAACCTTTTTTTCTGCTCTAATGATTGAAGTAGATCAGAGATTTGGTACTGCAGCTGCCAGGACTGACAGCCTACACCTGCTGGATCATTTATGGAAATATATACTAACTAGAGATTGAACCAAATAAAAAAAATACTACTGGGCAAAAAAACCCCCACTTGCTTGCAAAGTATTTCTAACACTTTCTGATGTTCTTCTGAGCTAACTTAATCTACTGGCAGAAGAACAGGTAGCCTAAAGAATACTCAATTTATTCCTTTTTCTGAGGTTCTGTGAGTGGTATCATGGTTTAACCAGAGGTCTGGTCTTAAGTACATATTTTGAACCCTGTTTTGGGATAAAGAAGCAAGAGCTATAAAAAAGTGGAAACAGAAAGGATGACAGTAGAAACAAAAGGAAACAAAAACCAAGTAACAGAAATCCAGACAAACAAAAAAGAAAAAAATCTTTAATCTTACAATTTCTATGCAAAGACTGAAAACTTGGTATTGTCAGAAGTTGTAAGTAAGCAAATTAAAGCCTCAGAATGAAACAAAGGGAATGTATTAGAAGGAGGAGTAGAAAATACAGTTTCTGATGGATGTTTAAGTTAACTTCTGGAAAAATAAAGATCCTGGAAAGAAAAGGTTGAAAATATATTTTAGCTTGAGAAAGACTCGTAACAACAGTTTAAAGACCAAAGGTAACAATTTCATTGTGGAAATGGAGTGTACAACTGAACTACGTTTATCAACAGACTGACTGATGTCTGAGAAGAACACATTGGTTTTCCACAAGGAGTCTGATAGTGTAGAATATCACTGTGAGCAGGAGAAACTGTAATTAACTTACTTTTTGTCATCTGACAGGTCAATGTTGGTCCCAAACTTGATTGTTTTAAAAGGTCCTCTTCTCCTCCTCCCAGAGCTGAAAATATATATATATATAAAAAAAAAGATGAATATGAAAATTGGAATGACGTAGAAACCACATAAAACTAGAGAATTATCACATTTATACCACACTTACTTATCAGAAGATGTGGATTCATTATCTGAGTGGTCCTTGTGGTGACTCTTCTTCTCATTTTCCTCCTACAAAATGCAATTGCGCAACTTTCTTTATATGTATAAATATACATAAAAGTAAGAATATATATAATATATATGGGTATAAAGTGTTAACGTTCACAGAGATAGGTACATTTGTTTCAAGATTCTGGTTCAATCTTTAAAATATCTGTATCTAAGATTTTACGTGAATATTACTGTTACAAAACTTTAAGAAGTCATTAGTCAAAAGCCATTGCAAAAAACTGCATGACTATAAATTCAGTGTAGCTCAGGCCAGGACAACAGACAATGTCTACACTCCAAACATTTCTGCTAGTCTACATTACAGGTGCAAATGAGTATGTTGCTTCTGTCATTATGCAGGTAAGCTGGAATCCAATCTTAAGGAATACTATTAACTTTTTCAGACTATAACATTTACATTCCTTCAAAGTCACACAGGTCTCTTGATAAGAAACTAGGATGAGTAACATTTATAAAATTGATTTTCTAAAACACATTATATAAAATCCTTTGAATTTTTCATAGCCATATGCTATTTTAGCACCGCAGTAGCTCAGACCATGACGAGTCAAAAAAATCTAACCAATATTAAATGATGTCATTTGATCTTTTTAGCAGAGTGTGCTCAAACCCCTGTTCTAAAGATTTGTTGGCAAGTATAGGGACATAGAAGGAAAAATAATACGACAAAAAGGAGGAAAGAACTGCCTGGAGACTATCCAAAGATTGCTGGCTTTGAATGGGTTTGTTGTTAAATCTCAAAGTGCCCTATGTACCTGAGAAAGTCTTATTCATACTTTGAATGAAGGACAAAGAGAAAGAAAAAGGAACCCAGTGATGATGGATTTATCAAATACTGCAAGGCATGTTACAAAAGCAATGTAATAGTTGTTAGAGGAAAGAGGAAAAAAAAAAATCACTTGGGGCAAGCCAAGAGGATTGTGTCTGTAGAAAGAAGAAACAAAGCTTTCATTTGAACACTGTGAAAAGTCACCTAAGGACAAGTCAAAGCAGTGTTAAGCAATGGACACACGTACACAAACTAGTGTCTTTCTGATTCCCAAGGGAAAAATGAAAACCACCACTGTGAAAATTATTTTATATACTGCATCTTTATCACCAATTTGTAACAGAGAATAAAACCAAACCAAAACAGATAATCCTGTAGTTCACTTCTTGGTGCAAATCCAAAGTTAAAGCTTTCCTGCTGACAAGCTGGTATGTGATCAATTATGTATATTATTAAACATGTGTATATCTATCTATCTATTTATCAAAAATGTTTCAGTGAGGTAATGTTCTCCAGCCCCCTGGAATGATATAGAAGAAGACAATGCTGGTGCAACTGTTCAAGTGGCACCAGAAAACTTCAAGTGATACCTACTTAAGTTTATTACCACTGTCCCAAGCTCTTGATGACTTCAGTGCTCCCCACTTCCCAATGGTATCCCTGTTGCTTTGCCTCATCCTGTATCGGTCTTGCTCAAAATCTTGTGACGACCTTTCCCCCTCTTTTCTTCAGCTGCCAATTAATTCCTTCATTTCTAATCCTTTCCTCTAACGCACAAAGTTTAAATTTAAAATCTGTCTTTCCTCTCTTACTGAATCCATCATTGTTTCTGTGTAACGGCAGTGAAAACTGGAATAGTCAATTCCCCACGTTGGTGTTTTCCCTGCTTTCTAAGTAGCAAGTGGTCAATAATATCTTTCTGTCCTCATTCTGCCTCAGCTTAATCTTTTTATAACACCAGATAATGTAAGACGCCAAGAAGTGCTCAAGCTGGATGTGGTCATTACTTCAGCAAAAATATTAATAAGTAATACCAATAAAATAACATTTCAAATATTTCACTCTGTCACATATGTCTAACAACTTTTAAACTAAATACATGCTGTTACGTTTGGAACCCAACAAAAGACAGGTATGAGTGTAAACTTCTAATAAGGCACATTCATGTTAATTCAGAGTACC
Source organism: Patagioenas fasciata (assembly GCF_037038585.1). Classification (NCBI taxonomy): domain Eukaryota; kingdom Metazoa; phylum Chordata; class Aves; order Columbiformes; family Columbidae; genus Patagioenas; species Patagioenas fasciata. The sequence goes on from NC_092520.1 coordinate 98,286,642, forward strand.
ATGAACAACAAAGAAATATGATTTCAAACCATGTATGAAATTAGAAGCAATATAAGGTAAAAAAAAGCATCTGAAGTTCTCAATATTTTCATATGAATTTTGACATTATTATATGAAAGCTCAAGCTAACAAGCTTTTAAAGTATGTAACAGCCAGAAGTCTTACATTAAACATTTGGGAGGAACACTCTATATGCTCTTTGACCCTCTACTCAAAAGAGATTTTGCAAATCTACCTGTGCTCTTCATGCTAATGGACATGTCTCCTTTTCCTTAACAGCTTTCGTTTGTTTTCAACAGCCATTATTAACTGGTACCATAGCTAGTATACATGTTGTAAATTACAACTTAAATAATAACTACAGACTTACCCTTAAAGACTCCTGGAATGAGGAGGCTTGGTACTGTGCATATTTAGCAATTGTGGTATGAGATCTACTGCTTTCACAACGCCAGATTTTCTTTGTTCCAGTGGGGTCCCAGTTTTCATCTGCTGGCTGCAGTAATTGTGTCCTCACTTCTACTATGTGTTCATTATTTGCTTCTACCAGTGTCTTAGTAGAGAAGAGTCCTAGATCTAATAAATAGGAATAAAATTCATAAATGACGGTTAAAACATAATATAAAGCTTCAAGAAGATTAATACTTAAAGTTGCCTAAAGGTTTAAAGTAAAGCATTTTTTCCCACCTCAGCCTTCACAACACAGCCCATCTTTAGGTTAAAAATAAACACTCATGATGAACACTCAAAAAGCTTTTCTGCACACAACAGAAGCAGCTTGGAAAAAACTCGGCAGATACTGCATGGACTATATTCCAAGAAACATTTTACATGCCTTGTATAAACAACTCTGCAAACAATGTTTAAATTTATTACCAACAAAGTATTTTTCAGACCAGAGTTTTATGAATGCACTTCCATTGTACACTTCCTACCAGTAATTAAGTTTTTCTATCCACAGAGTCCAAAATATTGTATACAGTCAGATTATAGATCATTAAATCCAAGCACAAAGATGTGTAGCCATAATTACCTTCAGAAAAGTCTATCTATAAGCTTCTGCATCTACAGTTCAGCTTCCGTCTGTGCTCAACAAAATCTGCTAGGTTGTTTGGGGTTTTTTTGAGATTATCACAATTAGAAACAGCAGCAAACTGAGAAATGGCACATTACGATGATTATTTGGAATACACAGGTAATACAGTATTACAAAAGTAAAATATCCACTTTGAAAGAACTAAGAGACTTCTCTTTGAAAAACACAGACTTTTTTTTCCCAAAGTGAAAAGAAAATAAATTAAACTTACCTAATTTAAGCGCTCCAGCAAGGCCACGTATTACAGTAACAGGGTTGTTTGGATTTGTACAAAATTGATGTAAAGGTGGAAAGAAAGCATCTCGTTTATTTTCCAACTGTAAAATTATAACGCAATATTAGATGTCAGATGAATTTAAATTCCTTATTTGTAAAATAAGAAAGAATAATTTTAAAAAAAAGAGAAACAACAGAAAGAAAACAGGAGTTTTCTCCACTTTCCTGTACTGTAGGGAATGAACAATTATATCATACAACCCTCTTCACATTAAAAGCTGGGTTCACTCCTGAAATTAATTTGTTACTGCAATTTATTTCTTGGCATGAATTATTCCCAGGTTTCTTTGGCTTTTGTAAGTCACGTTTCTTAAGTTTATTTCTTTATCTGACAGTAGCCTTGCACATTCCCTAAGTCCACAGAACTCTCTGAAGAGCAAGACAATATACTTTCTTTTCAGAAGTCAAAAAAGCTAATACTACAGATAATATACATGAGAAATATAATTATAAAGACTACTCTCACAGTGTATCTTGTATTAACCAGAAAGATTGATTTGATTTTCTTATGCTTTTGTGCACCTATGATCGCAATTCTATGCTACAGTCTCCCCATTTTTTTTTAAATTTTTTTTTTAATTCTTCTGAATCTTTTAAAATGCTGAACACCTCTCTTTCAACAAACAAAACATAATACAGAGTTCCCAAATATTGGGACTGATGCTGGCGTATCTACAGTATACTGTAGCATGGTGACTTACCAGCTTTGTATGGACTCAAAGCAGCTGTGACAGGCTTTTTATAAGGTAGATTAATTCAGATGCAACACCTGGAGAAGGAGCTGGAAGCTCTACTGCTTCCAGCAGACTGCTTGTGTATTATCAGACCGAAGGGCTAACACCATCTGCTCCCCAAGCTGAGCTGACTAAAGATAACTGGAGGTTTTCACAATGACTATTTGGACATACTATAATCTATTCTTCTGTTATCAAGGAATCAAACGTTCTACAATTTATTTTCTATTACTAAGGAAGTTAGCTCCAACTCTACATTAAGCTGTTATGAAACTTTATATTCAGAAGTCTTAATGTTTTCATAAGAAAATACTATACAACTAAAAACCTGCTTTTTCCTAATGATGCTTCATTCTTAACATGACCTCAACTTCTATTTATTTTTTCTTTACTATGTTCTGAAGCAGATTGTTAGGAGAGTTTTATTTAATGACTTGATCATTTATATGTAAGCCGTCAATTGAAAAAATGTACATACATATTTGAAATATTGTATCTAATGAACGGTTCTGTTTATTTTGCCAATATTTTGAGTATTAAAAATAAACAAAAAAATTCTGAAGCTGTTTTTCCTCTTGTTTACTGAAATCCTTAGTTTAGAAGTACTTTTAAGAGTAAACTGTATCTCAAAATTTTCTTTAAGGTTAGCATTTTTCCTGCTTATAGCCTAGTTGGAAAACCACTGTAATTAGAATTCAGCTATGAACGATGCATCTCTAAAATATTAATAATTACATTATGTAATTCACATATCCAAACAATTAAAAAAAGACAGTCAGCAATGTACTTCTACCATTAGATTTACTTACATAAATACTAGGTGTAGGTGGATTCAGCTTGTCCTTTGGCAAGGGAGGGTACGGTGGAGGCGGTGGTCGTGGAGGTGGGCATTTATCCAACAGAATACTACTGTTAGATAAACCATTTTTACCCAGATTCCTAAAAGGAAAGAACAGCTGCCTCTGTCAATACTTGACAAATAAAATAAATACATGTTAGTGTCATCTCTTCTGCAAAATAATGATGTATGAGGAGAAACCGTAATTCAAGATGCAAATAAAGCTCATATATTTTAATCAAGAATTCTCAGTGTATAATTTGATATTATTCAAAATAATTCCCACTTTGCCTGCCAAATCTGCAACATCATCACTATTAGTTAAAAACACAGCCATTTTAAATAAAAGCAAGTATGACTCATTTGACAAAATTCAACAGAGAAAGTAGGTTTCAAGTAGAACCTTATTAGGCTGGCACTGCCTGACGGATGATCAGTTCACAGCAGCTGAGATAACGCAGCCCAGCAATGTTGTGCAAAGCACCAAGTCAGAAAATGACACTGCCAAGGAACTCCTGAGTCACAAAACCCAACTACACTAATGGAACTAAACTGAACAACCACCTACCCCTCTCTGATTTACCCATTTTGAAGCCAGAAGGAGCCACTGCTGCATAATCTATTTGTTTGAGCAATAGAGGAAAAGTACCAAAGTGAGTTGCTGTGTCAATAATCATATGCGTACTTGAGTGAGAACCTCTCTGGTTGTATTTGCAGCCTTTCTCTGGAGATTTCTAGATGTAGATAACCCACCATGTGTGTTAACTCTTTCTATAATGAATGACCCGAAAAATCTGCATTCTGAGCTTAGTCTATATTTAATTTCAAGTCCCCATCACCACAAAAGTATTTAACAAAACCATCCCTTGAATTTGTTTGTTAAAAATGACTCAACTACTTCAAAATTCTTCCAACTAAACAGTATTTAAATCCTTCTCCCAGCCTCACTTGATTCACTAACTGTTGCTACCACTTCTCAACACCCCACAAAACGGGATGTTTCTAATGCATAATTTAGTCATGTATCTTCATAAAATTTACCAGTTACAAAAAAGTTGTTCTGGTAACAACAGTCTTCAGTATAAACCACAGCTGATTTATACTGAAACTCCTAGCAATAGAGCTTGTCTCTGAAACACAGAAACTCTCATCCTGGCACTGAGAAACATCATAGAGCTGGATGCTGACATCTGAGAGCAGTGCTTCTAATCAAGCTACCACAAACCACAAGGTAAGGTGGACTTGGGGCTTGAGATCAGATCAGACTGCTACGACAAACACTTAAGAGAAAATAAGCAAACATCTCACCTACCCCAGGCTGCAGCAAACACAAGCATCCTGAGAAACTGATGCTCATCAGGACAAACAAGTCAGTTATTCCATTCAGAACTTAAGAACTTATGGCAGCTTTCTAACTCATACACTGCTCCCCTCTGAGAGAAGATCACAGCAACACTGACAGAGACATGTTTAAGAACTGCCTCCAAAGTACACATGTCACAACACCAAACACAGCTTATTCCTTGTGTTAGGTGAGTCTAATGCCAGACTAGATTGCAACTTCAAAGAAACTGAAAGAGCAATGCGGAAGCTTTGATTAGGCATCATTCAGCTTGGGAGAAAATTCACTGGCCAATGTTTAATGTCTGATGTAGCTCCTGCAAAGACTTCATTGTTCCCACATAAAAACAGATAGAAAAAAACATTGCAATATAAAATCATCATCACCCAAAGACATGTATTGATCATGGCTGCATGAATCTGAGATTGAGACCACCTATACAAAACAAAACTATAATCTGAACAGCGGGTATTAGAAGTAACTATAATCTTTGTGTTACCAAAGTGAAAAATAAAACCAACAAAAGCAAATGCTTAGTATTAAAAACTAAAGAGAACTTTGACAAAACGCAGTTTGCATCGATAAAACAGTTCTCAGGCAATTTCTGAGGCAAGGAAGGAAGACTGAACCTGAAGAAAATTGGACATTGCTCAGAACAAGCATGACTTAAGGTACTGTAATCACAACATAATCAGCACAGTGGAAGCTCAGCAAAACCAGGGAACTGTGGGGTCTTCAGGGAAGGGGACAACAGAGAAAGGAGAAGCTTCTGTATGCTAGAGAAACTACAGGTCTGAAAAGGCAAAGGAGATAAAGAAGAAAACAGAGAGTACAGAAGAAAATATTAGATGAACAGAGAGATCTCATAAACCCAGCACATGAAGCTGGTATTACCGAATGTATGCAATAGTTTCTTACTAAGTTACTGAAACCCTGCATGGAAATTTCAAGGGAGTAAAGGGGTCAAAGAAAAGCAAAGCTGAGATAGCAAAATGCTTGTAATTCAAATGGCACAGAAAACAGACGGGCAAAATATTTAAAGTTGTATTTAACAGACCAGTTTCACTGTATCATCATTTTTTTAACTATGAATCAGAATAACTCACTATTAATAACGTTAAAAATTATGCTGTAATTGATACTGTGCAAAACACAGCAATAGACATGATTAAAAAAACCCCACAGAAGTACTAAAATGACTTGCTACCAGCACCTGAAATGAAGCAGTGTGAGTATCAACTGCCAGCCTCTCCACCTCTGGAAAAACACAACTATGGGCAGTGCAAGGGAACTGAAAGATCCTTTTTGACCACAGCAACCATGAGGAAAATCTCACACATCATTGTTTCAAGAGCCTAGTTTTTGTGAGAAGATTTCATACTGCCTGAAAGAGGCAACAGATGCAATGTCCGAGAAAAAACAAGCCCCCCAAAAAATTGGATGCATAAAGGGTCATCTAGAACACAGTGATGGAGGAATGAAAGGAAGGACAGGCTTCACTAATTTCAACCAGCTTTCCAGAGGGAACTGTCTCTTCGTTAGACTGGACGGGCAGAACAGCTCCCTTCATTCCCATAGAGGGAAGAAAAGACAGGAGCAGCTGTCAGTCTCAGAAATGTGCAAACTGATGTGCAGCACTGTCCTGAGCCAAAGCTGCAGCTCTCAGTCCACTGCAACTTCCTCGATGGGTAAAAGCAACAAGTCATGCAACTGCTTTACTCTGAAGAACTAGCTCAAACTGCCATGCTTATCAGCAATACAAACCACTACAGATGAAACAGGTTCCTGGATTTCATGTAATCAAGGCATCGTTTGAATAATCAATCGCCATCAATTAAAATACCCCGTTTTTTCCCATTTTACTGCTTTCTAGGATAGATTCCCACACCTTCTAAAAACAGTTTGCAGTCTTAGAGAACAGCTTCCCCTCTGGCTGTACCAAAACATGCAGTTAACCAGAAACAGAGGTGTGACCCAGTTTGCTTTGCAACAGTCATCTGTCCTCTTCATCATACAGGCACTAGCTCCGCAGCCTGTGCTTTTAGAAACATTAATACAAATAATTCAATGTTATCTAGGGATTTCTTGACAAATGAAGATCGATGATGCCTGGGATGATGCCTTCATCCATCTACCACACTTTTTCCCTTGAGTTTAGCATGCATAGACATCCAGAAGCTTGTTATGCAGCTGGGACATCCCTGTCCCATGGAAAGCTGTACTCCAGCTCCTCCAGCCTTAGAGACTCTCTGGCTGGAGCCCTATGTCACTATCAAAAACTAAATGAAAGGAGACCAAAATCTGATGCCAAGGCAACATCACTGAAACACTTACAATTACATGAAACTTATCAGGTAGTTGCTATACAATTCATAGGTACTGCATTGAATTTGCATCATCCTAGTTGACTAAAAAGAGATCATATAATTTAAAAGCCAAGTGTGTTACATAGCTGTATCCATTTTAACTCTGTTTTATTATACAAACTCACAACTACATCAAGAATATTTAAGTTAACATGATAACTTATTTTCCAAGAACCAGGACTCGTTATCATTACTCACTATACTTTGTATTTATTAAATTTATCACCTCAATAACTTTATTATTTCACTCAAACCTAATGTCAGACAGAGGATTACATTTATTTCTCAGAAAGTAGTTCCAGAGTGCTTTTCAACAGTTCATAGTGGAACTTTTTCTGTTTTCCAAGATCTGTTTAAAAAAATCTGTATGAATGATAAACAATTCTCTGGTCTGCTCTTTCAGAGTGCATGGATATATACTATCTAATCCTTTGACTTAACAATGCCAAATTTAAATATAACTTCTGTTTAACCTTCTCCTTGATTATTGCAAAAACAGAGAGGGTGCTATTGTACATCCCATGATGTGAACGTTGTATCTGCCTTTTCCCCAAGCAGAAAACAAAAATATTTACTTAACTCTCTTGCTGCTATTAACTATTCTGATAGCTCTGTGCAGTCATCAAACAGTAGATTTTTTGTGTTTCTTCTTTTTAATTCTTGTCTATAATTTCCTCAGCTTCATTTCTGAGTTTTCTAGAACATGGATATAAGGAACTGTGTATTTATGTGCTATTCTGTTTCAAATCTATCAGAATTTGTTAATGTACAAAGAAAAATGAATGAAACATTTTTAAGTGTGCCTTCAGAAGGAATCAGTTGAAGCACTGGGATGCACAGTACTTACTTGACCCAGTCCTGATTCAAAACAGAAATACACAGCCTTTGTTAACAATTAGTGGACATGATTAACTGCTTTCATACTGCAAGTTATTACAAAACCACAGAAAAATGTCTGTCAACAACCATCAATCTGAGAAGGAGGTGGTTACTCGCAATGACTAACTGGGGCTCTCTGAGGCTCACCTCCCCAAGCTCCTTCTAGGAGAAAGACATGAGCTCTCAAAAGCGAATATAAAGAAGTTAAGCCAGGCTTACATTATGCTCAAATGCAAGTAATGCCAGATAATTGTGCGACCTGTTTCTCATGCAATTCTCTACCACAACACGTACTAGCTGGCAATACTCCCAGAGAGCTTTCTTTTTTAACGTACAGAAAATCATACAACAGAATTGTGGGTTTTCTCATTATCCAAGTGTATTTCTAATAATTTTTGAATTCTGTTCTGGTTTTGATCTCAGTAGTATAGGCTTGCAGTGAATTTCATAGGTTAACCACATGTTACAGAAAAAGTAATGTCCTTTTTTTAAAATTTTCTTAATGACTTTTACATCTTTCTTTTCTATTTCATTTGCTAATTAATTATCTTATTCTTAGGCTGTAAGACAAACAGAATCACATTAATGACTTACGCATGAAAAGCATTATAACAAGTGGTACAAAATTTCTTCATATGCTTACCTTCCCCCTAAACTACAAATCTTTTCTATTTTGTTTTTACTCCCAGATAATTCTACTTCCCATCTGCAGATTTCTGTATCTGCCTTCTGTAACAAAAAAGAATGTCTTAATCTAAGCAGCGTTTAGCTTGTGAAATCACAATACTTCTGATTTTATTCTTATAACTTTCGCTATGGTGAAGCCCACTTGCCAGATGTGCCTTTAGAGCAGCTGAACAGCTCTGTCGTCAAACCAAAAATGTCCTTTGCTTACAAAGAAACCTCCCAATAAAACAAGAATTGCTTTTGTTATTTTCGTTTTTAAGGACAAACCACAAACTTAATCCAGCTCTTCTCTCCAAAAAGTATTTCCCCTCAAACAAATTTGAACTCTCTGCCTCTTGATTGCAGAGTTCCCTAACCAGTGATTCACTAATTGACTTCAGAAAGCAGACTTAATTGCCAGGGAGCAACACCTTCAGAAAAGACCAGCACAAGTCTGCTTCTGCCCCAGGCTTCACCACAGAGCCCACGGAGCAAGGAGATGTTTGTCCACCTCAGCACTGTCTTCCCCACTCCTCCTCACGAAGCTGATTTCCTATGCTTGTGTACATCCTGGATATTTATCAGACCCTTCTCCAGACTGTTCAGCCCAGACCATCTTCTGTTTGCCATCCTATAACTTTTATCATTTTACAAGGTCCCTGGAGATGCAGTTAATCTCTCCTGGTCTCCTGTCACTTGCTTTTCTCATCAAATTGCTCTCTAGCCTTCTTCTTTGCTTCCCTAGTGTTTCCTCTTCTTTCAAAAAGAATTATAAAAAGCTATTTCTTATTTCATGATAAACAAGTCAACTCAGAAACTTCCCTACACTGCTTAAAGGAAGGCCTTGACCTCTTGTGGGTTTTAGAGAGGGCAAGAGATGAACCCTTCCAACTGAGACAGATACTGGATTTTTAACATCACTTCACCAGGATGTTAATTAGAAGCACCAGTTGAAACACAGAGCTAGAAAGCAGTTGGTTTCACTTCAGTAGAAATAAACAGCTTGAGTGCTAAATCTCAAGTCTTGTGACAACGTTTCATTAATTCCCCATTCAGGAGGATTGCTCACAGGGAAAATATACTTACATTTCTAAGAGTACAGAAGAGAGTTTTTGATAACAGTCTTTTTTAGGAGACCTCATACACAACTCATCAACACAGCACACTCTTGGTTAACAATCATCTTTTCTACTAAACTCAGAGCACTTATTCCTAGCATATGTTCTTCTTTTAATCACAGGGTTTTCACTTCTGCTCAGAATTACTTGTTTGGTTGGTTGGGCTTTTTCTCTCCTTTTTTTTTTTTTTTTAATGACCTCAACAGGAGATTTTCTCTAGGAGTCTAAGGAACGATAATTAATTTAATAGTACACTCTTTTATCTATTATTTTGCTCAGAGGCTTAAAGAAATTTAGTTTACTATGTAGACAGTTTACCCAACATAACAATTTAGTTGTTTTATAACCACCTTAAAATTTACTGTTGCAATCAGTTTTATTGGTAGGGAAGACTAACCAAATCACACTTAACACCTCCCAGAATCACCTCCTGAATTCTCTTTCATCCAGACACTCCAACAGCAGTTTAACAAGATGAGTGCATTCACCCCATTGTTCTCCACAACAGCATCTTAATGAGATTTGCATGTTTTAGTCAATGACTCAGCTACTGCATTTCCAAATTCCCTCCAAGGGAAGCTCCTTGTAGAAGTATCAATTGCTAGGCCAGCACCTTCTGTTTGACCCCTTCTCAGCCTCCTAAACAACCACATTTCACTGTATGAATAGAATAGGTCTCTGTTAAATATTTCCTCAACATTCTCAGAGGAATATGGGTATAAAGAAACTTTTCAGCCTCTGCAATGATCTTGCCCTACTTAAGCATTCACTTTAGTCTGGGAAAACGAAACATTTACCAAGTCTGTTCCTACAGACCAGACAGCCTATTCACAAATAAACCAAGAATCGAACTGAGCTTTCTATTTGGTATGTTTTGCAATATATGGTACAAAGCATCTCCTTTCACCTTATGGCTTCACTCGAGCAGTTTTCATATGACAACGCTTGTTTACATACAGCAAAATTACAATCTCCCAGCTTTTATTTTTGTCTGTGTACATTTTTATTTTATTGTAATGCATGATTTCTGAATCTCTTTTCTAATAATCACTTTTACCTTAAAAAAACAGAATTTCCATATCTCTGATGTTGTTCTGTTTTTAAGCAACAAGCAAAATCCTAGCAACATTAACAGATCAGTCAGTTTTTGGTAGGTGAGTATTTACCATGTTGCTTCCTCATAAAATCGTCCCTATGAGATGAGGATTTTCATTATTACTGCACTTCACTATCCTGTAGTAGGTCAATTATAGTTATACTGTGAATCAACTCTCGTGCATTACTTCACCCCAAATCGTTAATAATTTTGGGTCTTTTCTGGTCCAAGCATAAATAAACCTGTAGTGTCTAAAAGATGTAAAAAAATGCTTCCCTTAGACAACTTTTTTAAAAACTTGTGAGCATTTGAAAAGAGATTATTTAACAAATAGGCTTCTGAGGAATTTCAATGTGACTTACAAGTAACATGAACAGTATGGTTTTGAAATAAGCATATAGGAAAAAGAGCCAAATGGAGAATAATAAGGACAACAAAAACGGTTAATCTAGAGCTCCAGCTATAAAAAGGCAAGTTACATCCACCTGTTCCTACCTGCCAAAGCATATTCTTTTTCCCCCCAGAGAATACCATCAGGCAACACACTGTATCAACTAAGTATTGTCAGATAGCAAGAATATGCCAGAAGGTAATAGAAAATAATTATCCACATTAGAGATGAAGCTGGAATGTCTTCCTGAACACATCAAATTAAATAAGGGTATGTATGTAACAACTGGCAAATATTAACACATTTAAGGCCCAATCCAGTGCAGCTCAAATACATAAAAACTAATACTACAGGACAACTCACTTCCTCCTGTGCATGAAGTTTATTCTAGCACAGGTGTTTACTGGGTTTTTGTGTGTGGGTTTTTTAATTTATCCATTTATCTTATTTATCTTTGTTTTGTTCTGTCCATCCTGTCTCTCCCTGACCCTGCTCCTCCCTGGTCCCCATATATAAGGTTTTCTATTATGGATAGCTTTTCTGCAATTTTTACAGTAATTCTGACAAAAAAAATTCTTGGTCACAAGTTCAGTTTTGTACCTCAAGATACCACTTACAGAGACAGCACCCAACTGTAATTAGCACTATGGAAAGTACTTTCAGTTCTTTGTTTTTGCACTGCCTTACACTAGGATAGGCTAAAACAAAGGTTAACAAGCAGTATTGAAGTTCATGGTATCTGATATCGTAATATATAAACATCATCTACTTAATGTATAAAGGTGGACTTATTTTCACCAATAAGCAGAATTTCTTTCGGTGTTCTCTTCTTTAAACATTTTTCCCTATGTCAATCATGGTCTGCTCCTGAGCCATCACGTGACTCTATACATTTTAAAACAAAGCAAGGGCTAATCAACTAATTAGTATGTGGCTGGGATAGCCTTGTCCTCAAATTTATGCATGTAAACTGTAAGATATAAAAGAATGGGAGGAAGAAATACTATTAATATATTATATAGTGGTTATATTATACAGAGTTATTGTTCCCATTAGTATGAAAAAACCCTCATAGACAAGACTCTTTCCCCAACAGATAACCAGCCCAGCACAGGCCAGGAACAGTAACAACAAGCACAACATTTCACATATGAGAAATTAATTGTCTGTCTGCCTTTACACATTAGCCTTATCCTAAAAACGTTGCAATTGTTACCTCACTGACAGTCCCACAAAATTTCTCAGAATATCTTATTATTATTGGGAGACAGAAGGTGACACTTTCCAGCAAACATAGTTTGACTAGGAGAGATCCAGTCTCTAAACTCTGTGAAAGTTGTCCCAGCTCAGACTGAAACACTTCTTGACCTCCAAGGTGCTAAAAAAATGATGTCTTTCCTCGGTTTTTCCCATTGCTCATCTTTATTATCCAGCTTCTAAGTCCTTTGCTCTGCTGAATTAAGGTGGAGACAGGCTGAAGAGGGAGCTCTCAATCTCTACTCAATAAGTAAAAGGCGCATCTATTAATAACACTTTTTGAGCTCTCTGCAAACTACACGGGACAAAGTACTAGCTTACCTCCCTTGAAAAAGGATGACTAAATGAGTTTGGGATAAAGTAAGGACTATATGAACCCAAGCGAAACACTATAGAAAAAGTCAAGAGACTGGATCACCATGTTAAAGAAGTACTTTTTAAAGGGTCAATATTCCGTAATTAGGCTCTCTGAATACTGTTAGTAACTTCTACATACAACTTAAACCAGAACTTGGTATCACCCCAGTGAGTAAGCTAAAGAAAGCAGAATGGCAGTATCCAGCCACGCATAAAGTAAACTTGACATACAGCTAACAGCAGAGATGTATAGGTTCTGGCCATGCTTAAAACTCAGCCCTTCTGCACGAAATTCACAAGTTCGAGTGGGAGTCTGGCAACAACCTTTGGTGGGCAGATTTGCTCTGCCTCTCCTTGGACGAGGTGCAGCTGGGAACCCAGCAGCAGTGCTGAGCCAAGCCCTGTACTGGCTGAAAATCCTACTGCCGGCACACGGGCCCTGGGCAAGGGCTCCTTGGGGTGAGGGTTCTGCTGCTGCACCAGGTCCTTGGCACAGGCTCAGCAGGAGCAGCCTTGCACCCACTGGCCTGCAGCAGAATGACATTTGCTTGGAAAAGGCCCTTCCAGACACTTCCGTGTCACTCACCATAAAGTTTTTTACATTTCTTTTGCTATAGTGAAGCCACAGTTTTTGAAGTAACGACAGAAATATACATTTATTATCCTCCTTTTGTTTTAGAAATTAAGTATCACTGGGAATAATACTACCTCTATCAATGAGTACAAAAGCAAAAACTTGTATTAAAAGCTGGTTTGAGATTTTTGTAGTAAAAATGCTCAACGTTTTGCTACTGAACACGAACTGCAGATCTCAGCTATAAAGAGCCCGATAAACAATGTACTAAAACAATCAAAATGCAATATTTAACTAGAGGAATACACTTCCCATTACCCTCCCAAGAAAGCTGTATGTAAATTCCTGCTAAATGAATTTTGAAGACACAGAGATCAGCTAAACTTCAAGAGAGAACTTCAAGTCTATAACAACGTATTTTATGTGTGTTCGCAGTGTACTCACCCTAACACCACACAGTGAAGTTATTTTTATGCTTCTACCAGTAAGAACACATACACAGTCCCAATTTAAAAACAAACAAACAAACAAAAAAACCAAACCAAACCAACAAAAAACCAAACAAAAATTAAAAAAAAAAAAAAAAGAACAAAACCAAAACAACAACAACAAAAAAAAAACCCAAACACACAAACAAAAAAAACCCCAAACACAATACGGTTAAAACTCTTCATTTTTATGAATGTTGTAGGTATAGAAACTTAACTTGAAAATTAATAAGACTTAATTCCTTGGAAGATAACAAAATAAGCTCTGTATATGGGCTTATTTCCTTTCTTCTAGGAAATGTATCTTTCTAACCTACAAATGGCTATACTATGATCAGTATTAGTCATCAAATCCCAGTACGTTAGAAACTAGTAACTCTCAATCACAGTAACAGATGCAGCTTTTTTGCATTTAACTGACTTACGTGGGTGCAGCAAAAGAAGGATATAAAGATCCTTTATAACAATCAAAAGCACCACATTTGCTGTGTAGTCCCAAATAAAATAATTTTGGAGTAAAATATTTTGAGATGGTAAAAATTTCAACAAGAATCCTGACAGCACAAAAATACAGATAACATTTCAACTAAAAGAATTGTAAACACAGTTAAGTATGGAAAATAGCAGTTAGACTATAGACCAAAACATTCAATAACCATATGCTTACGATTAAACGGACCTCTGCGAACTTCAAAGGCATCATATGTAACTTTCACAAATGACAATAACTATATGACACATATACAGATGTTATAGTGCTCTAAATGGTCATTTCAGTTTCTCACCATGTTTGGATTTCAAACAGAATTCTTTTAAGAAAGAAAGCAAATCTTGCCAAAGACTACCTAGAAAATCTAAGGACTTTGAGACAGCCTACACAGGGATGGCTGTGAACAATAAGCACCAACTGCAAATTTACAAAGCTGACTACTATCTGACAGGCTGCTCCCTGTTAGCACATGTAAGCACCAGCTTATCCTGTCTTTGAAGGTGAATTACTTTTGAAAAGCTTTGTCTAAACTGCGTCTAGTGAAGTTTGCTCCCCTTTCAATAGCATAAACTATCTTATGTTTAATGTATATTAAGACTGATAACATGGCGCATTAATATCAGTTACATAAACATACAGTTTACAGTTAACTAGCTTTCCTGTGTAGATAAATTTTCAGCATGTAACAAGATAAAGTTTCAGTGTGTAACAACATACAGCTGTCTATTTCTGCAGAGAGGAGGTTGAATGTCTCCAAGATGTCCATGTAACTAACACACGGTACTTGTGTCTGCCAGCACACTCACACTCCGTAAGCACTCTGTAGTACCCATATAGTCCAAAGCTTCATAAAGGAGCCTTTACCCTTCCAAGTAAAGACAAAGCTGAAGTATTGCTGCCAGCTTTAATAGAGAATTAAGCCAGCCAATGAAATACTTTTCCATTTTCACTGCATATATTTTAACTGTCGGTACTTGTAGCACTATCCATGAAAGCCTCCTACAATACTTTAAGATGCCCAAGGATCTCACTCTGATGATAAAATTTGTTCAGCAATGACACAACACAGTGCAATAATAAGAGCAACACTATATGCAGAGCACTGCTACTGTGCAGGATGTCTAAATATAGGACTTGTAAGTGGTGTGGGGGGAACAAAGTCTCGCAAGGTTGCAGAATAATCACTAAGTCTTAAGGAAAAAAAGAATTACTACTACTGTGGCAAAATACATCTTTCCTTGATGCAGGGGACTCTAAGAAAATATGCTTTTTATTGTTAGAGTCTGTATCTAATGAAAGAGTGGAATCAAAAGACACTCTGTAAATGTGGTTTGCTGTACATATCTACCAAATCCCAGCACTCTGACTTCTTCTGGAGGTTCCTACCCTCTGACATGTACAGAGTCACACCAATAATCCAAACTATGCACCACATGTGCATTTCCATTTCTTTTTCTTTGGAAAGAGGGGGGAATTTACCTGCCATTTTTAGTAATTTAACAACAGTGAGATAAGAAATAAATAGCTAAGAAGCATATAGAAATGTCAAGGCTTGGAGCCTGGTGTTTCTGCTACACTGATTAAGATGCACCGATGAAACACCCAGAGTGTTACGGGAATGAATTTAAGCTGACTACATGGATATTTAAAATGAGCCTAATCATTCTAGTGTCAACATGCCTGTCAAGAGGATGACTTTTACATCAGAGATGAACGCAGATTTAGCTGCAGTAGTTCAAAGTACTATGGACCTCAGGCTGCCATCCTCCTCTGCCAGAGGCCACTCACTGTTGCACAGGTGGCTGAATTTGCTGCATTCCTTTAACACTACATCACTGCATCTATACCACTATAGCCTACAGTATAACATCTTTGCCAGAAGTCACTGCTA